>NW_024467594.1:562-18039 GCF_000804445.1 Metarhizium album ARSEF 1941
ACCTTTCTAGTAGCTAGGTCCTAATTATAGCCTGCCTTTAATAGAAGGTCTAGGCTTATTATATTTATGTAAAAATTCAGTATATAAGCTGTATTTTGCAATATAAATAGCCTGTCTAAGGTTTTTAGCTGAATTTTACTGTAACCTTTAATTTTTAAATAGTTAGTGCTTAAAAAGGCAGTATCTTGTTAAATAAAAAGCTTATATTTAATAAATTAAGCCTTATTGTTGCAAATATATATAGTAGATCTACTATTAAGGATAAAAGAGTTCTTTAGCAGATAAATAGCGTTATTTTCAATATAATTCGTAGATATAGTTGTAGATATAGGTATTTCCTTAGTAATAGCTTCTGTACTATTATTAGCAGCAAAAGCTACCCCTATAGAATTATCCTTTTCGTTATTAGTGTTTTTATTAATTAGTGTTTTTAGGTGTATTTTGCATCTTTTTCTTATTATATTTAATAGATTAGTTAATTTTCCCTTATAATTTAGAGTTTTCTTTTAGCTTATTAGCAATTTCTGTACTAATAGCTTCCTTAGGCTTCTAATAAAAGGGCCTAATATTAGTATTCAGGTAATAACACTAATTATAGTAGTAATATTAACCGCAAATGCATTTAGGTATAGGTTTTCTGTTATTTATTGTATTATTTATATTATTAAGTCGATTAGGTTAATTAGGTTAATTATTAGGGCTGTTTTTAGAGCTATTTTTAATAGATTCTTTAGAATTCTCTTAAAAGCTTGCAAAACTGCTCTTTATATTAGAATGCTGTTAATTTTGTTAATTTTATTTAAATAAATCTAATATTTTATAGCTATTAGGTATTTTATCTTCTTAATTAGGCTTATTTAGTTAAGCTTTATCTTAAATCTAGTTATTCTAGTAGCTAGAAAAGCCTAGATTTATAGTATTTATAGTAGATAAAAAGTTAATAGTAGGCCTTAGGCCTTTTATATTTAGTAAATCGAGCTAAATAGCCTCTATAAAGGCTTTTTAGTAATTTGTAATTTAGGTCCTAATTTTAGTCCTATTAGGGGCCCTTAATAGAGCTCTATAGGTTTCTAGAACCTCTTTTTTGTAATTCTAAGATGTAGGCTTAATTTAATCTTTTAATAGCTTTAGTTGTATAGAAATATTAGATTCTGTTAAAATAGTATTGTAATAGTAACTAACTATGCTTATTATATAGCTCTATATATTATATATAGCTTTTTAATAGGCTAGATATAGCTAGAGCTAAATTTAATAGCTAGCTCTAGCAATATTTAGCTTTTTAAGTTCTATATTAGTAAGGTTAGCAATATGCATAGCTATAGCGTTAATATCCTTATAGCTAGGCTCTTTAGGCTTTATAAGCTTATTATTAGTATTATACTTAATATTAAAGTTAATATAGTTCTAAATATTCTAGCTTATAGCGAATTTTTTAATAATAGAAATTTATTTATACTAATTAGTTAGGCTAGTTAAGGTAACCTTTTAGGAAGCCTCTATAGCGTTAGATTTTATTTTAATAGTTATATAGCAATTTTAAGCGTTTTTAGACGTTTTTGCCAGTTTAAATAGCGTTTTTATTAGTATAGTAGATTAATATAAATTTCTGTGCAGAAGTTGCTTCTTTTCATAGTAAATAGCTTGTTATATAAAAGCTTAGTTAAATAGGTGTAAATAGGTGCAAATTCTATTAAATAATAATAAGATTTAGAAAAGTAAGTCTAAAGTAGGTCTACAGTAGGTTGCTTAATTAAATACTAAATTCTAATTAGTTAGAGGTTTAGCACTAAGCCTAAATAGAAATAGTATATTTCTAATAAAGTATAGTGCATAGCGTAGAGCTTGCAGCAACTAGGCTTATAACTATTGTCTAATTAAGAGACTCTTTATAATATAATAGAGATATAATAAATAGAGCTTATATAATCTAGTTAATTACTAAGTATAAAATAATAGAGATTCTTAAGGTATACGCCCTGCGAGTTGTTTTCCCTAAGACATAGCAACAGATATATATTTAGCATATGTTTATAAATATAAAGGCAAAAACCCTCTCCTGTTAGAAACCTTCCAACAATAATAATAATAATAATAACCTAGAAGTTAAGGCGTTTAATAAATGCCTAAATAGCCTTACTTTAGCAGTTAAATTACTTATTTATGCATAAGAAATTAAAGCATTTAACTCTATATAGAACTAGATAAAGAATATATATAGTTTACAGCAATAAGGCATTCTTAATTACATTAAGAATACTTATTATAGTTAGCGCAAGTAGTAAGCTTATTATTATACTTAATTTTATTAGAATTTTAAGTATACAACTATAAGTCTAATTAAAGCAGTATATTATAATGCAAAATTCTATATATATATTAGTAATAACAATTTATTTATGCTCTTTTAATTAATTCAGCAGATAATTCTTAAAAAAGATTACAAATATTCTTAAAAAGCAGCTATAATAAAGCTTTAGCAGCAAAATGCATATAGGCACAGCAAATAGCTTAGTAATTTACCTATATAAATATTCTATAAAGCTGTTAATCTCTTAGCCTACTAGTATAAGCTTGCAGAAGCTAATTATTATAAAGGTAAACAGCTTTAACCTTATCAGGGAAATTGCTCTTTTACACACTAATTTATGCTGCTTTATATATATATTATTCTATTAAAGCTATAAGTATAATAGCTCTTAAAAAGAAGCAATATTTCTTATTATTAGTAGCTTATAAAGCTGCTAGTAAGTCTTAGTTTTAATCTCTATTAATTTATTACAGAAAATATACTTAATATTAACTTATAGACTTCTAATGCTCTATATCTTTAAATTTATTATCTTTATAGAATTAATTGCAGAAGATACTGCCTGCTGCCCTTAAATATATAATACTAAAATTCTAATAATAATAGCAGTTAACAGCTAAGTTAAAGGCCTTAATTAAGCTCTTAAAGTTGCTAACAAACTAATTTAAGTATATAATGCGTAGTAACACAAGATAAATTAGTTAAATAATTTAAGATATAATAATAAAGAAGACTTGCAATATAGTTAAGGCAGCAATTAATAAACGCTATAAATAACATACAACCTTAATTAATAAGTAGACAAGCTATAGAGCAAGCAGCAGTATTAGGGTTGCTATAGATTTAATAGATAACCTCTTAGGAGCCTAGGCAGCGCTCTTAGAGGCAGCAGAACAATTAACAGCCTAGGCAGCAGAATAATTACAGCCTGTAATATATATATATTTATTAAAAACACTAGAAATTATGTTTTTAAGCGATTTAAGCGCTACTAGTGCTTGCCTAGGCTTATGTTATTAAAAAAATAATAGATTTAATTTAAACACTAATTAAATTTCTAAAAAGCAGGCGCAACTATACAGGTGTATATAAAAATGTATAGTGGGGTGTGGGCAGTTAGTCACTAGGCTAAATCGAGCCGCGGTAGCACGAATAGATAGGGTTGGTAGCACGAATAGCACGACCCGTTGTAATTTGGGTTCAGCCCGTCGTTGGCCTGTTTTGATTTTGGCGTTTTCTGGAAGTTGCGAGGTGACTGGTTCGTTCCACGCGGACTGGGGCCCCAGCACGACACGGACAATACCCGAGGAGAAAGGAAGCGACATGCCGGCTGGACTTTATTTCATTGGCCTCGTTGTTCCACAAGGCAACTACGGAGTATTGGATTGCGGCACAGAGCAAGAGCAACCCGAGCGAGATGCGCGGCAAGAAGGGAGGGGGGGCTGCCGCACCCGAAGATGTCTCAGCTACTCCGTACTCCGTACTGACGGGGAAATCACACAAGTCTCACTCACCCCAACCTGATGATTTTCGTTGCAACCAACTCGTGGGTATTTATGACCTGTGCTTTGTCTCTGCGCTGTCTCTGGCAAAAACACGGGCACGCACACCCCCATGTCTAGCCATGGCACGACGGACCATGTCTAGGTTGATGGTCGCGGCAGTCGTGTCGTTGCCCGCGGCTTTGTCGGCGCAGATGCCGCTTTCTCACAGCCTCTCTGGACCAGCAAGCAAGAGTCCTTTTACGGGCGACTTTGGAAGATATGTGGAGGGTCTGATGGATGAGTGGAAGTTGGCCGGTATGGCCGTAGCCGTCGTCGACGGCGACGACGTCTTCACAAAGGTTCGTCCGCAGCCACGCACTCTTATGCCTGTGGGCCCTCATCATCAGGCGGACCGGGAGTGAGCTAAGCGCGGCCGCCTGCAGGCATACGGGTACTCGAACCTCCCTGACACAAAGGCCACGCCCGAGACCCTCTGGTGCGTTGGCTCCACGACCAAGGCACAACTCGCGGCGTCCCTGGCCCACCTCATCGACACCGAGCACAACTCTCAAGGACGGCTGGTCGACGCGTATCTCGTCCATCATCCGCGACGACTTCGTCCTCCAAGACGCACATGCTACAGAGCATCTGACGCTCGACGATGCCGTCAGCCACCGCACGGGCTTGCCGGGCCACCACCTCTCGCTGGCCACGTATCCCAACTCCAGCACGCCCGTCAAGGATGCTGTCCGGAACCTGCGCAACCTCCCCATCCAGCTGGAGCTCAGGCTGGAATGGCACTACTGCAACCCCATGTGGCAGGTCCTGACGCACGTCGTCGAGACCGTGACGGGGAAGTCGTTGCGCGAGACCCTGGAGAGGGTCATTTGGGCCCCCCTGGGAATGAAGTCCACGTTTCTCGACGTGGACAGCGCCAAGGCGTCCGGGCTGGATCTCTCCACGGGGTATTGGTACGACGGAAAGAAGGGGAGGCACGTCGCCATGCCCTTCATCGCCACAGCCGAGGTCTCTGGCGCGGGCGCCGTCATCTCTAGCGTACTTGACCATGCGAAGTGGGTAAAGGCGCTCTTGAAGGGGGATGCGTTTCTCTCGGAAGCCGTGCACGAGGACGTGGTCCGGCCGCGCTTCATTTCCATGACGGAGCCGAGCCGGGGCTCCGACGTGACGACATACGCGCTGGGCTGGTTCCGGACGCGACTACACGGCGAGATGACGATTTGGCACTCTGGTTCGACGAGCACGCACGGCGCGCTGGTGTACTGGCTGCCGGAGAGGCAGTACGGCGTTGTTGTTTTCGCGAACTACCCCAACGGCGTCATGAAGGCGGTTACATATCGCCTCATCGAGGACAGATTGGGTGTTCCGCAGGACAAGCGTATCGACATTGACGGATTGTAAGTCCAGCCGGTTGAAATTCACTCAGAAACAAAAAAAAAAGTTTCATGCTAAGTACGCCGATGCAGAGAAAAAGAAGACGTCAGAAAGGCAAAGCAGGATTTTGCCAACGCCACGGCCCTGCTGTTCCCCGACCTGCCTTCTCCTCGTCTCCCTCCCTCGGTGGACATGGCATCGCTCGCAGGGACATATCACCATGACGGATATGGAAAGCTCAAGCTCATACTCACCCAACAGGCCGTTGGTGAGGATGGGGGCAGGGGAAGGACACTGCTGGTTGCGGATCGGCCAGAGCTCATCTTTGCGCAGCGGGTGACACTGCAGCACGCTTCGGGGGATTACTGGACGTCACTGTGGCGGACTAGAGATGACGACCCTGAGGCTGGGCAGTTCTTCAAAGCGCGCTTCGTCATGGGTAGCGACGGCGAGGTGCAAGCGCTCGAGGTTACACATCGGGCTGGTGCGCATGGGTTCTTGGACGGGGTTGTGAGCTATGCGAGGGTCAGATAGCGTAGGCGACGGGGAGCTCATTTTGCGTTTGTGCGGTGTAACTGGGTGCGGTAGCTCGATAAGTGAGGGTGATGTTTGCAACATGAGGGTGAACAAGTTGATGATGAGTCGTTTTTGAATGAAGGAGGCGTGGCTAAGGCTGGTCTCGAGACAAGGTGACGGTGATTTGTCAAGGTGCTCGTGAGTAGTACAGCCATGAGTCATGACGATGACGAACACTCACCGTTGACTTTTTCCAATGGCCGGGACGACACGAAACGTGAACACCGCCTCTTACAGTGCGGAATCGAGCACATTCCAGTATGCACTGTGTTTCTCCCGCGGCCAGCCGCCAGCCGCCAGCCGCCAGCCGCCAGCCACCCAGCGGAGCCACCCGACACCGACAGCCGCCAAGGTCTCGGTCTCGGTCCTGAATGCTGATGCCCGCCCATTCATACTTTTCCACTCTTTCAACCAGCCAGCATCATCCGCATCATGACCGCGCCCGCCTTGGCCCAACACCCGACACAAGAAGCGTGAAGGAAAATAAAAAAAAAGAGAGAAGGAGGAAAACGCAGCCGTTCAGTTCCCCGCAACCCGCTCGTTGATGCGCTGCACACGCCCCAGGGCGCAATTCGCACGCACCACCATGGCACTTTACCGCCGGCCATCCGAGGCCAAGCTCATCTGTAAGCGCGCCTCACCTTGAAGGAGAAGGACGGAAGACCAGCAGACGAACCCTTAAGGGGGAGGGTCAAAAGACAAGAGAGAGAGGGGGGCAGGAGAGAACAGGTCTGGATGAAATGAATGCCAACGCTTCCCTCGCGTCCCAGTCGCACCAGCAGGCTCGTCCCCGCACGGCCAGGCCGAGCAGTTCACGAGGGCGACGCTCTCCCGGAGGGACCTGAACCCGACGACGCCGACGCCCCAGTTCAGCAGCTGGTTCTCGCAGGCGCAGGCGTGCGCGGCGGTCGCGCAGCCCGAGGCGTGCACGCTGTCGACGGCGGAGCTGCCGTCGGGCCGCGTCTCCTCGCGCATCGTGTACCTCAAGGAGCTCGACGCGGCGGGCGGCTTCGTCGTCTACTCCAACCTGGGGACGTCGCGCAAGGCGGCGGACCTGGCGACGAACCCGCACGCGGCGCTCGTCTTCTTCTGGGCCGCGCTGCAGAGGCAGGTGCGCGTCGAGGGCGTCGCGAGCCGGTACTCGCCCGCCGAGAGCCAGGAGTACTTTGACACGAGGGTCAGGGGGAGCAGGATCGGCGCGTGGGCGAGCCGCCAGAGCGAGGTGCTCGAGCCCGACGGCCGCGTCGACGGCGACGACGGCCGCGCCCAGCTCGAGCGCTGGGTGGCCGAGGCCGAGGCCAGGTTCGAGGGCAGGGAGGACATCCCCGTGCCCGACTTCTGGGGGGGCCTGAGGATCGTGCCGACGCGCGTCGAGTTCTGGCAGGGCCGGCCGTGCCGCCTGCACGACCGCTTCGTCTACGTCCGCGAGGAGGGCAGGGACGGCGAGGACGACCAGTGGACGCTGCAGAGGCTGAGTCCCTGACGAGGTGCGGCCCGGGAGGAGGGCGGCGCGGGCGCACCACAATATTGTCCACTCGTAATGACTCGCTTATTATTGTTCCAACGCAGAGGACTCTGTCACCGTAGATACGTGCGCTATACTCGCTGCGGCGTGCTCTAGGGTAGGCGGCTACCCTACACCCCTCCGCTGCAGGGTAGGTGGCGTGGCGTGGGGTGCCGGGTGGGGGATGTGATGCGGTGCAGGGTAGCTGCGCTGTAGGGTAGCCTGCCCCTCCCTAGCGCCGCTTGTATAGCAAGGCATACATTTTTCTTTGCGCTGCTGCGCCTGCCTGCAGAATCTAAGTACGGCCTATGGCAACAGGGGAACTGCGCCTGTAAACAACTGTTCTTTTTTTACCTACCCTGCTGGGGCAGGGCTGCCACCAGCCCTCCACAGCAGGTAGCGGCCAGCCTGCTGTGCTAGTCGCCGCAGCCTGCCTTACTTACCCCCCAACCCTATTAACGGCCCGGCCACGCTACCAGGCGCTTGTAGGCTACTTTTTATTTTCTGCAAAATTTATTTATATAGGAAAACAAAAAAAATCAACTCACGCCTATACTGCCGAGACGTGTCGCCTACATGCACCTACTCTGCGCCTCTCTGTCTCTGCAAACAGACTGCCTAAGTGTAGCTGCCTACCCTACAGCCCCTGCAGGGCAGACCCCTCGCAAAGGCCGCGCGCAGGCTGACTAAGTTAAAACTGCCTAAAGTTAAGCAGCCTACCTAGTACTACCTGCCTGCTAGACTAGACTAGAGGGCAAAACCCTGCCTAGCAGCCTCTGTCCGCCCCTCTATACAGCCCCTTACCCCTGTTTGCAGTTGTGCGCAGGGAGGAGGCAGGCATTAGGGAAATTAAGGCGAAGAACAGCTTACCCTCAGCAGATTGTAACAATAAGGCTACTCTACTGCTTATAGAACTGTTTTGCACAGCTAAGTTATCTGCAAAGAATTTAACTCTACTTATATTAAAATTATAATATACAAATTACTATAAATTATACTTTCTATGCTATAGATAAATCGCCTGCTAAAACGCTAAGCTAAGGCCTATTCTTGTCTATTTATATATATAGGCAGTATTACTGCATTTTAGTGTAGATTCTAACTTAGAGGCGTTTAGCTATTATTTAGCAGATAGTAGCTTTATAGCACTACTTAGTTAGACAGCTGTAAAAACTAATTATCTAAATTAGCAGTTCCTCTTATACTAAGCTAAATTACTATTGTAGTAAGGTTATTAGTAGAGTAAAACTAACCTATCTTATAACAGTCTAAACCTAGCTTACATTCTCTATTTAGAGTAATTACAATACTTAATAGTTAAATGCTATTATAACTTAACTCTAGCTCTAGCATTAACTTATTTATCCTCTATATATATAATTATACCTAAGCTTATAGAGAGTATTTCCCCTCTCTACTTAATCGCTCTTCTATATAATTTAGACTGTAAGTCCTTTACATATAGTATAGTTTCCTGTAGGCTTAGTATGTCTCTTAAGCAACCTTAAATATTTAAGAGTTGCCTATACCTTTCTGCGCTCTATAGAGGCTATTATAAGATTGCTCTTATAGAGCTCCTCTTAGGATTAGCATAGACCTCTTGGCTCTTAGCCTTCCCTAATCTAAGTTGTATTGCTAGATAGCACCTATAGCAATATACTATTTTAACTAGCTAGTATAATCTTAGCCCCTCCTCTCTCTAAGACCTAACTATCCCTACTAATAAGAAATAAATTTTAGTAGGTAAATAATTTAATGCTTACTAAATTCTGCTTTAGTATAATAGAAAGAGCTAACATTAAAGAATTAAAAAGCAATATTGCTATAAACGCTTAGCTGCTATAAGCTAGTTCTATAATACTTTGCTCTAGCTTAAAACTAGAGACGCATACTACTTCTCAGCAGGCACTGCCGGTAGGTAGTATTACCCTCTTAGGTAGGCGTAGCCTGTACCTTAAGCTGCTAGGGGGGGTTCTTTCTTAGCGCTTTATATCCCCCCCCCTAGTAATCTACACCTTAGCAAGCGTTAAACTAGCTAGCATCTCTAAGCATATAGAGCAGCTAACTTAGCTGCAGATTGTCTCTATTGCCTAAATTTTTACTATACCTGCTATTATTAGAACTAGCAGAGCGTTATCCTGCTAAGTAGTACTAAACGCTTTGCAAGAGTTCCCTACATCTAGGTGTATTGCCTTTATTCCCTCCTAGTGCTATATAGAAGAGATAAGACTAAACTAAGGTTAATAAAACTTAGCCTAGGACATTTTACTTACTAGTAACTACCTCTTAGCAGTAATCTTAACACCTTAACCTTAAACATTATTAAAGCTTAAGTGCTACTACTACTGCTGTATATAGAGACTGCTATAGGTATAAGTATAGTTTATCTCTATAGTAACTTTTCTAGCACCTCTAGCCTTAAATATTAAGAGACTAAAGAATTAATAGGCTATACTTTTATAGTTTATATTTACACTAAAAATTAAAATTAAGAGGACTTTTACTCTTTTATTCTACTAGAGATTTCTGTTCTCTATAAGCCCCCCTTAGAACACCTGCGTTATAGTTTAATAAATATACTGCTCTAGCTAAACTCCCTACCTAATAATGTCTTTAACCTAGGTTAGCCTGCAAAGAACCTTAAGACTAGAAGTTAAATGAAAATCTAGCTCTACTTTATTAAATAAGTAAAAAAACAATAGAAGTAGTAGTATTTTACTAGCGCTAAAGCTCCTACCTATTCTATACCTTCTATATCTTTTTATAATGTTAAACTAGAGTTAAGCTTAATAGAGTCTTCTTTCCCTGCTAATTCTGCTAAGCCTATTCCCTTAGCTGTAGTTTCGCTAGATAGTAGATAGAGATAGTAGGAATCTTGTTAATCTATTTATATACATTACTAATTAGATAATAAGGCATTTAGCTACCTTAAGAGAGTTATAGTTACTCCTGCTGTTTACCTGCGCTTAGTTAAATTACTTTACTTTAATATTTAGAGCACTAAGCAGAAATTATATTGCATTAACACTACTTTCTAGCTATTATAATGCTATATTTTAATTAGATAGTTAGATTCCTCCTATCTATACTAGTTCTAAGTTAGTTGTTAAGCGTGCGCTAAACAGCTAAAGCCTGCTAAGAGCATTAGCACTTAGATACTAGCTGCTGCCGGCTAGTTGCCTAGCTAGTAGCTGCCTGCTCCTAAGGCGTTCTCCTAAGGCCTAATGCATCTAACCCTTGGAGCTAATTTTTATCCTAAAGTTATAGATTTATTTTGCTGAATTCCCTTATCTATATTGTTCTATTAACTAGAGGCTGTTTACCTTAGAGACTTACTGCAGTTATAAGTACAACCTAGCGTAAGAATTATTCTCTTCTGCAGATTTTCAAGAGACGTTAAGAGCGCACTAAACTCAGCAGAAGTGCTAGGCTCTTCTAGCTATTAAACCCTAGCTCTAGACAAACTGATTTTAGGGTAATAGGCTGTTAAGAAGAAAAGAGAACTCTGCTTAAAGCCCCTGCTGTTGTCTCTGCGTTTAGTTGCGTTGCCGCGCAAAACCTACATCTAGGTGCTAGAATATTAACTAGCTTCTCTTTCGCTAGATAGCGCATAAGTGCGCCTTTAAAATAGAACTTCTCTATAGCTTAGGATCGACTAACTTATATTTAACTGCTGTTTATATAGAACCTTTCCCTACTTTAGTTCTTTAAGTTCTTATTAAAGTATTTGCTACTACTACTAAGATCTATACTAGAGGCCGTTCAACCTAGGCTTACGCTCTAGGCTTTGTTACTAACCTCTACGTCTGCCTACTTCTTAGAGCTTTATTTCTACCCTAAGAGCAAGGTATAAGTAAGACGCTTAAGCGCTATTTATTTTTAGGGCTAGTATATTTAGCAGGTAAGTTGTTATATAGTTCTTAGCAGATTCTAACTTCTATAGCTACCGTTCTGCTGTTAAGATGTACTAATACCTTTTGTAGTGTCTAATAAGTATTTACTCTAGCACTTTAACCTTACGTTTAGTTTATTCTATATTGCTAGTTCTGCTTACTAAAAATAGCTTACTAGTGTTAATACATTTAAATGCCCACGTTTAATTAAGTAATAAGAGCTTCTTATATATTTAAAGTTTAAGAATAAATAAAGGCATAAGAGCGCCCCTAAGTCCTTAATTATTTGCTTTACCTTATAAAACTAAGCTTAATACTGCTATCCTAAGGGAAACTTTAGCAGAAACTAGCTACTAGAAGGTTTAATTAGTCTTTTGCCTCTATGCCTATATTTAACAATTAATTTGCACGTTAGAACTGCTGCAAGCCTTTACTAGAGTTTCCTCTAGCTTTACTCTATATAGGCATAGTTTACCTTCTTTTAGGTCTAGCTCTATATGCTCTTACTTAAATCTATCTAAGAACATTAGGATTAGTTGATAATGCGCTAAAGCTCTTACCTGCGTTTACTTTTATTATATATAGAGGTTTTACACCTAAACACTTGTATATAAAGACAACTCCTTAGTCTGTGTTTTAAGACAGGTTGCTAATAACTATTACGCTAGCATTCTTGCAGATGCATAAACCTTAGTCTGCCCTAGGGTATTATACAGCAGGCTATAATACTTCTAAGAGAGCTATATTTCTGCAGCCTTTGTCCCCTAAGGCAAACTAATGCTAGCCTAAGCCTAGCAAAGTGCACTAGCAAGAACGCTAAATAATTTACTAGGCCTAAGTCTAGTTATAAGCGCTTCTCTTTTAATAATTTTACATACTATTTAACCCTCTTTTTAAAGTGCTTTTTATCTTTTAATTACTCTACTTATATGCTATTAGTCTCTAGCTAGTATTTAGCTTTAGAAGATATATACCTTTTATTTAGAGCAGTATTCCTAAACTACTTAACTTATTAAAGAAGCTTTATAGAGGCTTAGCATCTAACTAGACAGAGCTCTTACTCTCTGTAGCGTCTTGTTCTAGAGAACTTAGAAGGCACCTTGCTAAAAGTATTCTCTGTAAATTACAACTTAAGCCCTAGAGGCTAGATTTTAAATTTAAGCTATTGCTGCTTTACTTGCTGTTACTAGAGCAATCCCTGTTAGTTTCTTTTCCTCTGCTTATTAATATACTTAAGTTCAGCAGGTATTTCTACTTAATTTAAGGTCAACTTGTAAAAAAAGTTAGTGGTTTTTACAGCAGTAGCTGCGCTAGGCTTCTATTGCGAAGGGGTAATATATTACTACGCAGAGAAGGCTGCAGCAAGGCTGCTAATTTATTTTAGGGGCAGTGTGCGTAGAGATAAAGAGATCGCCTGTAATACTATCGCCGGCTCCTAACACTAAACTGCTAGGGCTTAAGGGTTGAAATAACGCTTAAACAGGCATGCCTGCTAGAATACTAGTAGGCGCAATATGCGTTTAAAGATTTAATAATTCACTAAATTCTGCAATTTATATTACTTATTGTATTTTGCTGCATTCTTTATTAATACTAGAACTAAGAGATTTATTATTAAAAGTTTTAATTTATTTTCTTTTATAAACTACTTAGATATTTCTTATTATACAGAAATACAAGAGTTTTAGTCCTCTAGCAGGCGCCTAGTTCTAGGCAGGCTCTTGCAAACCTAACTCTAGGGCTATACCTACTGAAGCAACTAGAAAGGTATATATTTATAAGGGGGTTTAGGAGTTATAGTAAACTTAATAATAATCCCTCTGCTGGTTTACTAACAGAGACCTTGTTACAACTTTTACTTCCTCTAAATAACTAAGTTTAGAGAGCTTTCCGGCTCTAAGAGGTAGTTGCCTACCCCTCTAGGCTAGTCCGGACGCCTTACTAAGCTATTTAATTAGTAGTAGCAATAGGCAGTATATACAAAGGGCAGGGACGTAATTAACGCAAGCTAATAACTTGCGCTTACTAGGGATTCCTTGTTAAAGAGCAATAATTGCAATGCTCTATCCCTAGCACAACAGAGTTTAACAAGATTACCTAGGCCTTCCGGCTAAGAGAGTACTCGCTGGCTCTATTAGTGTAGCGCGCGTGCGGCCTAGAACATCTAAGGGCATTACAGACTTATTATTGCCTTAAACTTCTATTAGCTTGAGCTAATAGTCCCTCTAAGAAGCCGGCGTACTGCTGAAGCAATATAGGCTATTTATTAGCGGAAAATCGCAAGGTCAACTGCACCACGCAAAAGTGGAACGCGCTCCAGCAATTAGAGACGCAAATTAACCTTATATATTACTGCGCAATTGCATAGCGCATGCACCCCCCTAGATTGTTGTTTTTTTTGGCTGACACTATTTAGCAGGTTAAGGTCTTGTTTGTTATTGCAATTAAGCAGACAAATCACTCCACTAACTAAGAACAGCTATATACTACTACCTATAAAATTTGTCGGCCAATTGAGGGACCCTTTATATATAGTATAGTAATTTTTTTTTGTCGCCTATAATAGTTGTAGTAATAGTTGTAGTTATAGTTGTAGTTATAGTTGTTGTTATAGAAGGCTCTTGTAAAATATAGTTGTATTGTAACGGGGTTCGAACATGCGACCGTGGCAGCGGCACAGGGCCTGCGGCAACCGGGCTTATAACTGTTGGCGGAAAATCGCAAGGTCAACTGCACCACGCAAAAGTGGAACGCGCTCCAGCAATTGGAGACGCAAATTAACCTTATATATTACTGCGCAATTGCATAGCGCATGCACCCCCCTAGATTGTTGTTTTTTTTGGCTGACACTATTTAGCAGGTTAAGGTCTTGTTTGTTATTGCAATTAAGCAGACAAATCACTCCACTAACTAAGAACAGCTATATACTACTACCTATAAAATTTGTCGGCCAATTGAGGGACCCTTTATATATAGTATAGGTATAAAAATGTTCCTTATAGGCAATTTATATACTATAGTTGTTTCCTTTATTTTTATAGGTGTTTTTTCTAGTAGGCAGTATCTACTGCTAATATACCCCCTTAGCTATATATTAAATATAGCTAGGTAAGTTATAATAAGTAGGAAATATAAATAAAAGATAAATAATAAGTAATGAAGATAGATAAAATAGGTAAAAAGATAGATAATAAATAGATAAAAAAGCAGATATAGCTTATATAGCTAATTTATTAAATTTTTAATAGCTTCTTTAGCTAAGATAAGGCCTTTAATATTAAATAGGCCTAGCTATTGTCTGAAATTATAGAATTTTTGCTTTATAAGGGGTTTTATAAGGCTATTAGCAGGCATTTCTAAGGTTTTTAGGTATTTTATATTGAATTTTCCTTCTTTATAGGCCTGCCTTATCTAGGCATTATATATATTAATATGCCTTAGGGCTGTTTTAACCCTAGGAAGGTCTAGGGTAACTAGCCTTATAGTTTTCTAAACACTAGTATAGTTTATAGAGCTAATTAAGCTTTAAAATTAATATATATTATTAGCTATTGCCTAGTTTATATTAAGCTTAAGGTCCTTATTAATAATAGAGTTTTTATAGTAGGAAATATTCTTTAAATTAATTAAATTCTTAGAATTAAGGAATTTTACTGTAATTTTATTAATATAAAAGTCTTAAGATAGCTAGAGCCTTTAGTTAGCTTAGTTTTATATAATTTATATGCTTAGAAACTATTTTAAGTTCCTTAAGTTCTTTATTTTATATATTTCTTTAAGCCTTTTAATAAAAGTAGTTACTTTATTATTATAAGCCTTTTTAAAGATAAAAACTATATTATTAATATAGATAAATATAGTTATTTTATTATTAGTAAAAATATAAAGCTCTTCTATTAGTTACAGAAGCTCTATAAATATAAGGGTTTTTAAAAAGTCCTTTTGCTATAATAAAGGCAACCTTCTTAGGCTATATAAAGCTCTTTTTAGCCTTAGTACTTAATTAGGCTTTTTAAAGCCTCTAGAGTACTTTATATAGACTATTTTATATAGACTATTTCGTCTAAAAGGCTGTTTGTAAAAGTATTTACAGCATTTAGCTGTATAGCTTCTAGGTTAAATTTAGCTAATTAGAGCCTTAGATATAGCAAGATTTTCTTAAATAAGCTTAAACGTTCCTTGCTGCTAATTTATACTAAATTCTTATTTAGCAGCTTTTTAAAATTCCTTGCTAAATCTATACTGCCTTAAATCTAACTATCTTAGTAGTTTAGGGGGCAAATTTAATATATATAGGCTCTCTTTAGCCCCTTAGAAAAAGCTGCTTATATAAGCTTGCTTAGTTAGCTCTTTAGCTGCTAGCGCTATTTCCTAATTTAGTTTAGCTTTTTTCTAGCCTAAATTATATTGCTAGCTTTATTAGCTATATAATGTAATATAGAGCTTAAATGGCTGAATTAATTTGTAATATTAAGTAGTCGCTTAGATAATTAATTTTCTGCTTCTAGCTCCTTAAATAATAGTTAATTCAGCTAAATAAGTAGTTTTTCTATAGATATTTAACTAGATAAAGGTTCTTCTAATTAAGTAGGCTCTTTAAGGTATATAAAATCCTTATATTTATTCTTATCTTTAATATAAGCTAGTAGGTATATTTCTATCCAGCTTTTAATAAGTTTAGAGCTCTCTATAGAGTAAATAGATAATTTATTAAAAGTTACATCTTTAACCCTTCTAACTTTATTGCTAGAAGGTACTTATATTTAGTATATATTTATTAAATTATAGCCTACTAAATAGCCTATTTTAGCGTAGAGTTCTATTTTTAAGGCTTGTTTTTAATGACTTTATAAAGCTTGCTTAGTAAGTAGATAAGCCTTACAGCTATAGGCCTTTAAATGCTCTATATTAGGTTTTAAATAGTTAGTATAGCTAGTATCTAGCTTATTTTCAGCTAGATAGACGTATAATCTTTTAAAAGGCATAGCTTAATAAGTGTTTTTAGGTTCTTTGTTAGGATTTTTAGAAGTTTTGTTAGGGTTTTTGAGGGTTTTTAGATATATAACGTCTTAGAGTTCTATTGTATAAATAGACAGCAGCTAACTAGAATTCAGGCTATAATTTAGAGAGTAAATTTAAAGATAGCCTTAAAACCCTAGCTTTAGTAGCTATAATACCCCCTAACCGTTCTGTAGGGCTATTTTAAGCAGGGGTATAAAGAGCTGTAGGCTTATTTATAATGCCAGTTTTAGCTAACTAAGCACTATAATCTAGTTAAAGGCCTAGATTATTATCTCTATAAATAATGCAGATATTCTGCTAAAATTGTATCTTTATAAGGGTCTTTAGGGCTTTTAGGGCCTTTAATATAGCTTCTTATGTTGTTAAATATAATAAATAAATAAAGATAATAGCAGTATAGCTATCTTTAGCTAATAATACTGCATTTTGACTGTTATAGGCCTTTTCGAGCTGAAATATATCGATATAAAGCCTATAGAAAGGCCTAGGGCTCTGAATAGAAGGCCTTCTAGATATAATTCTAGTTGCCTTAGCTAGAGAGCATTTTTCGCATTCGATAGTAGAAGGGCCTGTAATTTTAGTCCCTGTAGTAGCTTCTATAAGGTTCAATAAGGTGTTCTAGGGCATCTTTATCTAGATAACCTAGGCGTTAGTGCCAGCATTTAGCAGAGGCAGTTATTAAAGTTATAAGTGTTTTTAAGTTATAAAAGCTAGCTGTAATAGCATTTTTAGAAGGTTTATTATATTTAATAACTAACTAATAATATATCCAGCTTATAGTAAAAATCCAGGCTTTATTTTTAGTGACCTTTCTAGTAGCTAGGTCCTAATTATAGCCTGCCTTTAATAGAAGGTCTAGGCTTATTATATTTATGTAAAAATTCAGTATATAAGCTGTATTTTGCAATATAAATAGCCTGTCTAAGGTTTTTAGCTGAATTTTACTGTAACCTTTAATTTTTAAATAGTTAGTGCTTAAAAAGGCAGTATCTTGTTAAATAAAAAGCTTATATTTAATAAATTAAGCCTTATTGTTGCAAATATATATAGTAGATACTAATTATATTCATTATGTTAATTATTAGGGCTGTTATTAAAGCTATTTTTAATAAATTCTTTAGAATTCTCTTAAAAGCTTGCAAAACTGCTCTTTATATTAGAATGCTGTTAATTTTATTAATTTTATTCAAATAAATCCGATATTTTATAGCTGTTAGGTATTTTATCTTCCTAATTAGGCTTATTTAGTTAAGCTTTATCTTAAATCTAGTTATTTTAGTAGCTAGAAAAGCCTA
>NW_024467594.1:18481-225963 GCF_000804445.1 Metarhizium album ARSEF 1941
TTAATATCCTTATAGCTAGGCTCTTTAGGCTTTATAAGCTTATTATTAGTGTTATACTTAATATTAAAGTTAATATAGTTCTAAAGATCCTAGCTTATAGCGAATTTTTTAATAATAGAAATCTATTTATACTAATTAGTTAGGCCGGTTAAGGTGACTTTTTAGGAAGCCTCTATAGCGTTAGATTTTATTTTAATAGTTATATAGCAATTTTAAGCGTTTTTAGACGTTTTTGCTAGTTTAAATAGCGTTTTTATTAATATAGTAGATTAATATAAATTTCTGTGCAGAAGTTGCTTTTTTTTATAGTAAATAGCTTGTTATATAAAAGCTTAGTTAAATAGGTGCAAATAAGCGCAAATTCTATTAAATAATAATAAAGTTTAGAAAAGTAGGTCTAAAGTAGGTCTACAGTAGGTTGCTTAATTAAATACTAAATTTTAATTAGTTAGAGGTTTAGCACTAAGCCTAAATAGAAATAGCGTATTCCTAATAAGGTATAGTGTGTAGCGTAGAGCTTGCAGCAACTAGGCTTATAACTGTCGGCGGAAAATTGCAAGGTTAACTGCACTACGCAAAAGTAGAACGCGCTCTAACGATTAGAGACGCAAATTAACCTTATATTACTGCGCAATTGTACACAGCGCATGCACCCCTATTTTCTGGCTAACATAGTCTAGCTTAATACTAGCTAGAGAATTAAATAATAGTATAAACTGCTATAAGAAGATTCTAAGTTAGTTAGAGAAAATTATAGTATTAGTTGCTACTATAGCTATATTTATAGTAAAGTTAGTTTAAATTCTAAATAAGTATACTAGCTATATAGCTAAGATAAAGGCTTTACTTATAAGTATAAATAAGTATAGCTTTATAGTAGAATTCTAAGAGAAGTATATAGGCAGATCTAGAGCAGCTATAAGTAGGTATAGTAGTAACTCTAGCGTATAGAAGTAGGCTTAAAGAAGGAAGAGTTACTAGTTAACTTAATTAAGAAAGAGCTCTTAATCTATTAATTCTTATTGTGTCTAGACCTTGAGTTTCCCTGTATTAAGTTAAATTAAGCTGTAGGCTCTACCCCTAGTAGTGCTCTTCTGTTAATTTCTTTAAGTTTTAGCCTTACGACTATACTCCCCCTCAAGCCTAAGCACTTTAATTTCTTATAAGGTGCTAAATAAGTTAAAAAATAACATTATCTAATCCCTAGTTAGCATAGTTTATAGTTAAGACTACAATAGTATTTAATTGTCTTTAATCCCCTAACTTTTATTCCTAATTAATAAAAACATCCTTAGCAAATGCTTTTGCAGTAGTTAGTCTTGAATAAATCTAAGAATTTCACCTCTAATAATTAAATACTAATGCTCCTAACTGTCCCTATTAATTATTATAGCAGTCCTAGAAACTAACAAAATAGAACTATACATTTTATTTTATTATTTTATGCTAATATATTTAAGCATAGGCCTGCCTAGAGCACTCTAATTTTTTTAAAGTAAAAGTCCTGTTTCCCTGCTACGCCTAGTAAAGAGCATAGAGTTCTACAGAGGGAAAGGCCTAGCTAGACTAGTACATATAGTAAGGCAGACCGGCCAGCTAGGCCTAAGGTTTAACTACAAGCTTTTTAACTACAACAACTTTAATATACGCTATTAGAGCTGGAATTACTACAGCTGCTAGCACTAGACTTGCCCTCTAATTATTCCTTATTAAGGGATTTAAATTGTACTTATTCTAATTATAAGACTTAAAAGAGCTCTATATTAGTATTTATTGTTACTACCTCCCTAAATTAGAATTAAGTAATTTGCGCGCTTGCTGCCTTCCTTAGATGTAGTAGCTGTTTCTTAGGCTTCTTCTCTAGGGTTAAGCCCTAACTCTTTATTACCTATTGCAACTATATTTAGCTACTACTTAAACATTAAAAGTTAATAGGGAAGAAATTTAAATAAACTATTGCTAGCATAAGGCTGTATAATTTAAGAAGTTATTATAAATTACTAGAGAGCTTAGAGAGCATTAGTTTTTAATTTAATAAATATATCTCTTCTAAAGTTAGGATTTTTAGCATATATTAGCTCTAGAATTACTATAGTTATCTATATAGTAAGGTACTATTAAATAAACAATAACTTATATAATAAGCTATTTATAGTTTTGCTATATAATTGCTTATACTTAGACATACATAGCTTAATCTTTAAGACAAGCATATAACTACTAGCAGAATTAACTAGGTAACTATCGTTTGCTGAGGTTAGCCTACTAATACTATGTTCTAGGCGCTAGAGAGATTGTCTAAGTCACTAGTAGGCACCTGTAAGGGCGCTGCGCGCAGGAGGTCCAGCCGGCTAGTAGCCGGGCGAGACTGCCCTGCGGCAAATCTACTTTCCCCCTCTAGGTTCCCTAGGGCATCCGTCTACGCGCACTACGCGCCTGCTGTAGGCAGTGCAGTATAGGCGCCCTAGGAGGAGGACTTAGCGGGCAGCGCCAGCTATTTCGGCGTCTGCTGCCTGTAGTTGCTACCTATTGCTCTAATTAACGGCGGTGGCCAGCGGCTAGTCGCCCACAGAACCCATCTAGCGGGCAGTGCAGAGGCAATGCCCCCTCACTGCGCCTAAGGTATAACTAGTATACTGTGCAGCCTGGGCAGCCGGTTTTGTGGAGTTTAACGCCCACTAGGAACGCCTAATTGCCTGCAAGAGCAGAGTCTCTAGGCGTGTTTACAGGGCCACTCGGTGGGTTGTCTGCAAGATAAGGTACAGAGGGGGGCGGCCGACTAGCGCTGTAGCGCTAGGGGCGGGCACCCCTCCTCACAGACCCTCCGACTCTATCGACGGTCCGGCCACGCTACTAGGCGCTTGTAGGCTACTTTTTATTTTCCGCAAAATTTATTTATATAGGAAAACAAAAAAATCAAATTACGCCTATACAACTAAAACGCCTACACTTACACATTTTAATCTTCTAGGCCTAGACGACTCGCCGTGCTCCTGCGACCCGCCTGCGACCGTTGAAACGCCCTAGAACGACCGCTAGGGCGAGGAAATAGCGCGCAAAGGTGCCCTATAGGGTAGGCGCCTACCCTGCACCTACCCTGCACCTACCCTGCACCTACCCTGCACCTACCCTGCACCTACTCTGCACCTTAGCGCCCACCCTGCTCTGTGCCTGCTCTACTCTGCACCTACCCTGCACCTACCCTATACCCCCGCAGCACACAGATTACTAGTCGGAGAGTTGTTGCAGAAATGCGTAGATAGGTCTAGAGTGAGCGAGCGGGTTGGTCGCGTGTAGATATAGAGGCTAGGCATGTAGTTGTTATAGTGGGAGTGTTCCCCCCTGCTAATGTAATAGTACAGAAGGTCTAGTTTTAGTAGTTATTAGTTCCTCAGCCTACAACACTTAAGTTAGGGGATATCCTTAGTATAGATGTATTTTTTAGCCTCTATATAGTCCTCTACAATATTGTCTACTTGTAATAACTTGCTTATTATTGTTCTAACGCAGAGGACTCTATCACCGTAGATACGTGCGCTATACTTGCTGCGGCGTGCTCTAGGGTAGGCGGCTACCCTACACCCCTCCGCTGCAGGGTAGGCCCTACATAGTCCTCCACTCACGCCGCATCGGATCGCGCCCGTGGTTTACGGCGTTTTTTGGCGCACAGAGGCCCCCCCGTCACAGAACAGACCTAGACTACGACACTGTTTTCGCGGCAGAATTATAGTATATTAGGTTGTCAACGGACGGTGACTCCTTTGCATTGTTGAAGCCGCCCGCCCGCCCGTTCCATTCCCCGTGTGAGTCGACGACGACTCGACGTCCAGGATGCGTCGTCCACGAAATGCTGCGCCATGTTTTCCCGGGGCACGGGATGGGGGAACTGTCCGTCCCGTATGAAAAACGGCAACAACTTCTCCCCTCTCAAGTCAAACACAACAGCCAGGGTATGTGTGCAAAAGAGCAAGCCGAAAAAGCAAGAAACAAGTCGGAGAAAGCTGCCAAACGAAAAAGGACCAGTCCTCCATGGTGAAATCAAGGAAAACGCCGCCCGAATCCTCCCCTTGGAGGGCAATGCTCCCAGGGTGCAGTAGGAAATGCGTCTCGTCGACGTCAACCCGCTTGCCCGTGCTCCTGATAACGCCAGTCTGATGTTGCGCAGATGCAAAGAATGATATCATATCGCTCATATGCGGCGGGTCATGGAAGAAATTCGTCATCTGAAAAGTAGCAAGTTCCCGTGGTTTCGCCTTGTGGACTCACGCCTTCCGAGGACGTGGCGCGTGGAGGCTCCGAAGGAGTCATCGACGGGCCATGTCCAAGGGCCGCCGTCGAAGGCGCCATGGTCTCTGAACGACGGCGGCTAATCATGGAATCGCCTTCGCTGTCGCCGCTGCTACTGCTCGCGACGCTCTGCGGTGGTGAGGGATGGGATGCGCCCCAATCCAGCTGCTTTCCGGCCAACTGCATATCTACCATGGCATCGGACAGGCAGTCCTCGTCGCACAGTGGCATGATTCGATAGTTGAGGCTCTCCATAATGCATCGCTCGGTAGCATTGAGCTGGTCGTGTGACCATGTGCCGTGCCCCCAATCATTGCAATAATACTGGGTTGGCCGCTGAGGGTCCTCGATGAACTTGACGGCAATGACAAGCGCTGCAAGGATGATGAGCTCCGGTGGCACGGAGTCGATGTGCAGCATCTGGTGCTGCTGGTGCTGGTACAGGATAGGAGTCGCAGGGATGGTGTGTCGTTTGCTTGTTGACGAGGCGGCCAAGGATCCTGGCAACAATGGACAGGAGAGCCGCCACGCTCGGGCGAACCTCTTGTCTAAGCTGTCGAGAATACACACTGCGAGGGCAACAGTCTCGATGGGCAAGTCTGCGCGGCTCAGAACAGCCTGTACGGTGAGCACAGAGGCCGTGGCTAACGAGGCTGACGAGGGAATGAGGTTCACCAGGTGAATGGCCGGTCCTGTTGGAAGTGCTCTCCGCGGTCAGCAACACATGTGGTCAGGTCATGTGCCTCGAGAGGCAAAAAGCAACAGTGTCACTATGACGGGCGACGGACGGGACCTGGACATGCCTCGAAATTTCGCCATGAGAGGCTCTCCATCTTCTAAGCTGCCGGAAGCTAATGTGCTCGGCGATTTGGCTTCTCTGTAATATGACGGGGGAGGTGTAGGGAGGTTCGAAAGCGGTCGATAGGTTAGGTACGTGTTGCCGTCGTCCGCCATGGCGGCAGCAAGCTCGTGGTTATCTCGACGCATTCGTGGCAATGTGTAGCTTCTCGGCTCCTCCATCACGGCTGATGCTCAATTCAGAATGCAGGAAGGCTTCCCCCATGTTTTGACAGCAGAACGATCCACCAGCTTTTCCTCTTGCCCCAGCTTCCCCTCTTCCCTTGTCGCGCTGCGCCGGGCTGCGCTGCCGCTGCTGCTGCTGCTCTGTGGCGGATTCGAAGCGGTGACAGCGGCTGCTCACTCTGCAGAACAGGGATGGGATCACGCGAGCGCCACGAGTTACAACCCCCTTCACATGTGAGTAGCGAGAAGACGAATCAAGTTGTATGTAATCAGGGAGAGAGAAGGGGGCGGTGGTCGTCTATATTCTGCGTGCGGTACGGAGTAGAAACAGGCGAGCCGGGAGGAAGAGACGACGAGGTGGTGGGAAGGTTAAACTTTTGACAAATGCCGTTTGCTCAGGACGACATGGCCAGTGACAGGCCGACAGACATGTTCCTGAGACTTTTAGGTTGCACTCTTTACGTAGTGAGCTGGGACGGCCTTGTTGCGCTGTGCTGTGCTGTGCTGTGCTGTGCTGGTGGAGTCGTGCTGCTCAGGGGTTTGTTTTAGCCTTCCACTTCTCCAAGTGCGCCAGAGGCGTGCGGGTTGGAACTTGGACGCCTTGCTTGACTGACACCCACTCGGACGGTTTGTAGGCAGTTCGCAGAGGAGTGAAAATCATAGCCTCTTTGGGCCTGTCGTGGACTCGTGGGTGGGTGAACCGTCCATGAACCATCATCCATGGCGACAGCCAAGATCACAGGTGGTGGAGGCGGAGCCAAGCCCCGTGAGGTCCATTTTCTCCTTGGTTCCTTATGTCCCCCTTTCCATCTACCAAGCAATGGTGCCCCGGCCCATTTTTTCGCATGCTTGCCGAGCTCCGCACATGTGTGGCCTGTTGGTTGTTGATGTACAGAGTAGGTCCGTATTTTGGACGGCAAAGTGGCTCGGGCGAGAAGCATGGCCGTTCGAGTTCCCCTGGAATGGAAATGATTCGTCAGTGGACAAAGTCCACCGCAAACATCGGTTGCCAACGTCGTCGTCGGGTATCATCCGGTTGGTTCCATTGTGAGTGACACAACAAAGGGTTTTCATGCTGCTCGATCGAATATCATCGCGATGGTGTGCTTGGTGGTAACGGAGTATGACCAGGAGCTGCTTGAGGAGTGGATTCAGGCTGCGCGGTAATAGGGAATGCATCATTGAAGACCATCCATCACAGCCCGACCAGCCCGAATCCAACCGCAGCCTCCTGAAAATGGGCGACGCCGATTCGGCCCCAGCTTGCAAAAAAAGACCGGGAACCGCGTATGTACGGCGTACGGAGTACTCCGTACCGAGGGTGCTCTCCATCGTGTATCCCTGGTGATCAGTCACTGAAGCAGGTGGATGCGCCTCGTGTCTCAGATGGTGAGCTGTCGCCATCTCGCCCGCCCGTTGCGCATGTGCTGCCGTCGACGAGTCCTCCGAGTCCTCCGAGTTGCAGTGGTGATCTCGAAAGCTGTGTTTTTTGGGGCCGACCGACGCCACGCCGCTCGACTTCAGCCCGGGTTGATGGCCAGGCTTGGTCCTGACTGGCGTCACCGCGCAAGCGGCAGTCACTAGTTTCAGCTCCCGAAATAGTGCTGAAGTAGTGTCCGACTTCAGCGCGCGACACAGCCGCCCCCAAGGGAGCATGCCAATTTTGCCCTTGTACGACGATGCCGCCCGTTCCGCAATTGTCGTGTCGTCACTCACCAGACCAGGCGTGCTTGGCATCCTGAAGAGTTCACCCAAAACTATGGGCACCGGTGTTACGCATGCCGCCGACGCCATCAAAGTTTCGAGGCCGCAAGCAATCTTGCTGAATCTGGTTCCAGCCGTGTCCAGAGCCGGCGCCGCGCCGTTCAGGGGTTGGCCGACCTGGCCGACCTGAACCCCATTGTTTGGCAGCCTTGCCCAATTCAAGGCTCTCGGCCCGACGTCAAATCATGGACCGAGCCGGATCGCGTATTGGAATCTGGGGGTATCTACATCGCATCCGTGGACCGTCCACGGGCAGGCGAAACTGATGGCTTGATGCGTAGAGGCGGCCCAGGGACAGCATCATGTTGCCGCATGCGGAACCGCGAACTCTGCCCTTGGGCCTCCCTGTGCTTGGGCGAGTCGTACCGTGCTCTGTGGGATGCAGGCTCAGCGGCGGTTCCGGGCGACTTGGCTCGTGAGTTCATGCGCTCCGTCCGCAGAGGGCTGATGCAGGATTCAGAATTGCGCATCACGAATCACGATTCACGACACTGGAGCACGGCGGAGGAGCAGCCAAAGCGTTGCCGCACCTCGTCTCATTCGACCGACGGAAGGAGCGAGTCGAGACATTTCGACCTGGTGACGTCAGCCCGCCCGCTTATCGATTTCTACTCGGTACGGACTCGGAGTAACGTGACACGTCTGGGCAACTTCCTTTGGGCCGAATTCCTGGCATCGCCGACAGAATGTTTGGACAAACCAACCATGAACCATAAACCACGATCCAGGGCCAACGTCGCGACTCTCCCTCCAGAAACCCCCGACGCCCCCGAGAGTCGGATCCGTGGCGGCCTGAGCTGCTGCAGCCTCCGCAGTGCGCAGCTTCGCACTGCCGCCGCCAATGGTCCGATTGGCCGCTATACTTACCGAGCCAGCCAGCATGAGCATGCGTGTGAGCAACCTTTGGCCTCGACGCGTTGGAGGAGCCCTCCAGACGGAGCCGTTCGCGCTGACGCACAACAGCACCGCGGAAGAACCCGACTGTTGTCGCCACTAGGGAAGGACCTCGTGCGCCCAGGGCACCCTTCAGAACAACGTGTCAACTGTGCCACGCGGGACCAGAGGTTGTGCAATGTGCGCGTGTTCGGCGGCGGCTCGGATCATTGTGCCGGGAGAGGCGCCATTTGCCAGACCAACCGCAAGAGGAACACACGGCCGCCCTTGTAATACTAAACTGCCTCCAGGGAAGACACTTGGGAAGCCTCTAGGCTCTAGCGAAGCCCACCAACCCGCTGGCGTTGGGAGGCGTTCCTGTTCTCACCGAGCTATTGGGCTCGTGTCCAGTTATGTCATTTCATGGAGCGAGGGCCGAAATGGTTGGGCATGCCGGCAGCCAAAAGCCTTCTCGGGCCCGACAGCGCAGCGCCCATCTGCAACGCTCTTCAAAGTATCGGATCAGTGCCGCAGATGGAATGATGGGATGCCAACTGCACGAGTCCCCGGCGAATATGAACCACGGAGACGCCAATGCTGGATCCGAGCACGGCGTTGGTACCGATGGTGCGGGCGCTGAACAGATTCCAGATTCCCAAGGCAAAAGACGTTTAACGGGTTCCGAGCACTTGGGCACTGCAGAAGACCAAGGGCCAGCCGCGTCCCTCCCTTTCTCTGCTTGAGCAGAATCAACAGATAGCTCAGATCCTGCTGCCAGAAGTTGAACTTGCCGACGCCCTTGGCGTCATACACCTCGCTCAAAGACGGCGAGAGCACTCAAAGTGTCTGCTCGGACTTGAGACCTAGCAGTTTCATGTTTGAAGATTTGGTTCAAGACAATGATCAAGTTTAGTACAAGTGTTGAGGCGATTCAGCAACGTAGGGTGGAAACGAGGGACGAGCACACCCCCATGCAGTCTTGTTAGTTGGGAAAGCCCATTCTCATCACGTCTCTTCGACTGCCACCGCGGAAATCTCGTCTCCGAAACGAATGCACAGGCACATTCAGGAACCATTGAATTTTGCAGAAGTGAATGCATTCGGCGGGTAGAAAACCGGCCTAATACGAACTGCCAAGGGCATTTCATATGCCAACCGCGACGGCCATTGACGGCAATTGCATCAACACGTCTAAACAAGGCCAAGCCGGGAAATGTCCATTCCGACTCCCGAACTCATCTCCTCGGCACCAATACCCAGCCGGACGGGTGCTGTTCGTCCCAAGTTGACTGAACAGGGGCCGGGATGGTGAGATTCGGCAGTTGGATGGCAGATGACAACCAGAAGGAGTTTGGCTTGCGAAGATTTTCTCAACTCACTTACACATGGTTGCAGCGGTCAAAAACAATACGTCGGCTGCCGTTTTACTAGATCGAACCGAATGGTGAAAGACGTACACGTCTTGCCCGCAAAACTTGTCATGATTGCTCTGTAGCTTCATCGCCTGGATCGTCCATCAGCACGGAACATGCCACCTTCGGCCTTGGCCCATGAAGCCGAACTACAACGGCTCCACTGGCGCCAGTGTTTTCTCGTAGAAGAAGAAGACGACAACGACGACGACGACGACTGACGTGCCATTTTGTTTTGTCTGCCATAATTAGTAGTTTATATACATGTCTCGAACAGTGAAAGCGAAGGAACCTGAATGGACCGAGTCACGGCTTTCAGACAATGGTCAGAAGAGAAACAAAAACCAACAAACGCCATCCTACAGCTGCTAACAACTACCCTCCCTCAACCGTGCACGCCGCAGTAATGGTGCCGTCCCCGACTCCTAATATCAGTAAAATGGTCCCATCTCGGATGGATGCGGCCGAGAGGAAAATCGGGCCTCAGAGGGGGCGCAATCTAATCCCGCCAGGTTTCTAGCAGATGACCCTCCTTCCCGTTTACCACCGTTATTATCCGAGCGTGTGCAAGGTAAAGAAGACGTTGCAGTCTGGACGAGGAACCATGCCCGTTCCTGATGGCAATTGCAAACAGCGTTCTCCCCGACAAGTTGGCGCATCAACTTTTGCGGCATCCACACGATACTCTGCAGTCAGGCAATGGCCAGATCCTATTCGTGTTACTGGACATGGCTCTACAAGGGCAACCAAGGCACTCGACATGCAAAACTCTGTCCAACAAGTAACGAACCCAAGAGGACATTCCACCAGGGGAAGCGGGAGGGACCCTTGACGAAGGCTCTTTTTCGGTCTCCAGGAACCTTGGTTACCCGACGCAAACGTAGACCGGTGCGAGGAACTTTAATACAGCGAGGCAGGAAGCGTCGGCACCTTTCTAGGGTTAGAAGCAATCCGACATTTAAAGTTCGGAGACTGACAACGTGTGGAGGAGTCGAGTCTGGCCCGGACAGTAGTCTCGTTGAAGGTGACGGAGCAACCGGTTGATGTAATGTACCAGGACCTGTCGTTGACTTCCTTTTCGGCACGGGGGCCGGCAGAGCAGACTCATCCCATTTTTCCGGCCTCACCAACGCCCTGTTTCGCTGAACGTCCCCGTGGCTCGTCGTAAAACAGTCTCCGTCATCCGTCGAGGGTGTCTGGTCTCCAAGCCCATCCATCGGTTGATGGCTCAGCATGGACTACATGGCCCCGGGGCGTCTTGCAATGCGAGCCGCGGTCTGCATCAGACCCCCCCATATCTGCTGTCAAAACACCATGATTATTTTTTTCGCCAAGCCATCTGGCCGCACACGTCATCGTTCTGTCCGCTTCCGCTGCTCACTCTGACACGGCGGCCCTTATGGAACCCCAGCCATTCGCCCAACAAACCCCCGGGTTTCGGTACAGGACATTCCCTCCTCGTCCGTTGGGGCGCAGATTCGGCCAAGTCGTCCGCCACCTGATCAAATTGTACAATGCCATCCCGTGACCCGGCGGTTTCCCGCCGTCTCCGTCTCCTCCGCCTGCCCTTGTCGTCCACGACCACTTCGCCGTCGGCGTACTTGGTTCGGGGCACCGGGCACGGGAGCAGGTGCGGCAGTGCCACGACGAAAAAACAGGCGGCCAGCGTGGTTGCGAAGAGCGACGAGGTCATGCGTGACCTGGGGTGCAGAAGGGGCGGCATGGTCCCTCGCGGTTGCGTCTGAGCTCGGGATCAAAGGGACCATCGACGCGTTCAGTCGGGACGTCAGCGCGGGCGGATTGCGAGTCAATGGCAGCAGCCCGGCTACTTACATGACGAGTGCAGCATATTCTGGCCGCGGAAGCAATTGCGTAGACGGAGATGCGCGATGCGCGACAAGACGTCCTGCGTCGCCTTTGGGGGCGAAGAAAAAACGGGCGTCTAAACGGGCACCGACTACCGGTAAGTAAGGAACTCGATGATTCCGAGACGGCCTATTGGCTGGAATCGTCTCGACCAATAGCCGGAGTCGGCAAAACGTACATCCATCACCCATCCACATACGGAGAACTCCGGACCACCCTCTTTCCATCCCTGCAGCGCGCATCGTGGAGCAAGTTAAACATCTTTCCCTGTCCTTTCCTCCGAGTACCTGGCGTACGGAGTTGCGGGCATAAGCCACCACCGCACGAGCGAGCGAGATTAGACGACCTGCATCTGGCCCCGACGTCACCTGCAAACAAACAAACAAACAAACGCCTCCAACGACCCACGACACGCCGCCAGCGAGCAGGCGATACCGCAGACGCCATCCCTCCCAGCGGACGCTTCACGACCGAACATGATTGTTGCATTTGCATCCTGATCCTGCCGAGACTGCAACCGACCGCGGCGTCTCACGCGCGGCCCAAGGTCACCCACCATGAGCGATCTCGACAAGTGAATAGCCTCCCCGTCCCCGAACCGTCTCTGCTCGACCGCCACTGACGCTGACGTCGGACTTGCCAGGGCCATCGCGCAGCTGCGCGCCTGTCGACCCATCCCAGAGCCCCAAGTGCGAGAGCTGTGCCACCGCGCACGGGAGCTTCTCATCGAGGAGGGCAACGTGGTGACAGTGTCTGCGCCAGTCACGGTATGAACGATCAAACGCCCCTCCCAGACGGGCCGCCGAGGCTGACCAGGGGCCTAGATTTGTGGCGACATTCACGGCCAGTTCCACGACTTGATGGAGCTATTCCGAGTTGGCGGAGACGTCCCCGACACCAACTATTTATTCATGGGTGAGAAAGAGGCCACACGCGTGGCATGCCCCGGGTGCTCGGCGTCGCTTCTTGTCCACGGCACTGACGCGGCCGCGTGTAGGCGACTTTGTCGACCGGGGCTTCTATTCCCTCGAATCATTTCTTCTTCTTCTATGCTTGAAAGTACGATACCCCGACCGCATGACGCTCATCCGCGGCAACCACGAGTCCCGTCAAATCACCACCGTCTACGGCTTCTACGACGAATGCCTGCGGAAGTACGGCAGCGCAAATGTATGGCGATATTGCTGCGATGTGTTTGACTACCTAGCCCTCGGAGCCATCGTCCTCGGCGCATCCAACACGCTGTCCCCGGCGTCCGGACCAGCAGACGAAGAAATCGAGATCGAGGTGTGCGACCAGAACGGTTCCACCATGAGCCGGTTCCCTCGCCAGCGGCAAGAGCCTTCTCGGCCCGGCAGTTCCCGAGAACAAGGCGCAAACGGCGGCGGGGGCAGTTCCGCCGCCGGGCACACTGGACCTCCCGGCTCGGGCGCCTCGGGCAGCAGTAGCGGCAGCGCGGGCAACCCAGCCGGAGCCGTGCTTTGCGTCCACGGCGGCCTCAGCCCGCTGGTCGAGTCGGTGGATAAGATCCGGCTGCTCGACCGGAAGCAAGAGGTCCCCCACGAGGGCCCCATGTGCGACCTGCTCTGGTCCGACCCAGACGACATCGACGGCTGGGCACTGTCACCGCGCGGCGCAGGATTCCTCTTTGGCGCCGACATTGTCAAAGTCTTCAGCCACCGAAACGACCTGAGCCTCATAGCTCGCGCGCATCAACTCGTCATGGAGGGCTTCAAGGAGATGTTCGACGCCTCCATTGTGACGGTCTGGTCGGCGCCTAACTACTGCTACCGCTGTGGCAACGTTGCCGCCGTCCTGGAGCTCTCCGAGGACGAGTCCGGCACGGGCGTCTTCTCCCGCAGCAACGGCGACGTGAACAGGAGTGATGGCGGGCGAGGGGTCATGATGGAGTCGGGCGGGATGGCGAAGCGCGGTCCCGCAAGGCGCTACCGGGTGTTCCAGGCGGCGCCGCAGGATTCACGGGGAATGCCCGCCAAGAAACCAGTTGCAGATTACTTCTTGTAGACAGACAGACTGCGCGGGGCGAGTGCTTGAGCGCCTTGGCAGGGGGCGCTCCGCATGGATCAAATGTACCAAGGATGGATAGATGGTCAGCTAAGCCGGACGGCTCGGAATAGTCGCGGCGTCACGAAATGTTTTGGCAATCTATCCCACCGTCAGCCTGGTCTCGTTTTGCTCCCAGGACGGGCAGGGCCGTGCATTGCATGTTGAGCAGCGAACGGTACATGGAACCCCTGCCATGTGTCTGTGTCTGTTTTCCGAACAACGGCTGCCAAGCAACACGTCAAGTCCGCCTGTCCAGACGCGCGCGATGACAGAGTCGGCTGTCGAAGCTTGACAGCAGCAGACGACCTTTGGCAACATGAATGACTGACAGACTGACAGACAGATATACGACAACAGGCCACCCGCGGCAATGCACTCGCGCCTGTTCAAAGACGGCCCTTGACGGAGGCGGCACTCGGATCCGTAATGTGTGCCTCGAGACGCGTCGAGTCAAGCCGAGTCCAGTTCGTACCGCCCGCCAGATCTGCCTGGCGTCCGTCAGCAGCCGGCAGTTGGTCCGAGGGGGTGTCCGAATCCTCCGCGCACCGGAGCGCGGACGAGATTCCGTCTCACCAGTCCTCGGCCCTCCGTAGATGGCGTCGCGCGTCAGTTCGTGAGGGAGGGGCAGGGGCAGCAGCAGCAGCAGCAGCAGCAGCAGCAGCGGCGGCGGCCCGTCCCAGGCCTCGTCCTCGGCAGGGCGCTTGGTGTTTGTGTTTCGGGTGTCGTGTGTCGTGTGTCGTGTTCTTGTCCCGCATACTCCGTACTCCGTACTCTTTCTACATCCTTGGCAGAGGGTTGTTGCCTGGCACTTGCCTGTACGATTCGACGTGTCACTATTCAGAAACCCAGATGCCGGCTCGATCAACCAGGATGCGGCGCAGGAGCGGCAACTTCAAGCGCCTGCGGGCGTGTGCGTGCGCCCTCGATGCGCCGACACCCTCGATGCGAAAATTACGTACAACCAACGGCTTTGCGGCTGCGAGCCAGAGGCACAGCAACGGACAAGGTCCTCCGTAGGCAGCGCTTCTCCATGATGCAAATTCCAAATAATGGTTTCTGGAAGATCCCTTCCGGGTTGGGCCACATCCCAGCCTGCTGTGCCGCGGTGCTGCTGTCATGTCCAACCCAATGAGGCTTCATTCAAGCGCCATTGTCACGCCATGCTCGCATCTTCTCGATGAACTGCCCACAACGGAGCGCCTTTGACTTTCATCGCCTGCTAGGCTGGGCTGGGCTGGCTGGGCTGGTCGAGGAACCATTTCCCACCTGCCGTCTGTCATGTTTTCTCTCATGTACGACAGAGGGGCGTGCGTCTTGGCTTGCTTTGTCCGGCCGGGTCCTAGTCCTGGTCCTGTTTCCCTTTGCTGGCACGACCCCGTCACGGTCATGGTTTCTTGGCACAGAGTACGGAGTGCAGAGCACGGAGTCGGAGTACGTACGTACGTACATACATGCGTACATGCATGCTCCGTACCGAGTACACCCTCGTATGATTGCCATGGTGGATATCCGTACTCCGTACCAGCGGCCACACACAGGAACAGTTTGGACACGCCTGGGATTCGTGCTGGGACCAGCGGAGGTGGAGCTGGCGGTGCTACTCCGTACACGAGCTTAAATCATAAGTTACCAAAGCCGTGCCTTGGCGGCGGCATGGATCTCCAGCAGATTCCATTCCAGCTGTCTGTTTGGTCGTGAGCCTCCGTCACCGCCCCTGCATCGTGCCCGTCCGCCGACCTGGCCAGCCTGGTCACGGTCAAAGTGCTTGTGCACCCGCCTCGCCCTCGCTGCCTCGGCATCCGCGACGCCGTGGGCTCTTGTTGGGCGGCATATCAAGACCTGCATGTACCAGCCAGCCCGGAGGGGTCGCCGGCAACGACGCGTTCGGATCCGGAACGGAATGACGTCGCGGATCAGGATTCAGGACAGCCGTCGAGACGACTTGTGTCTTTGTATCTCCCCTGCGTAACAAATCATTTGCCTCAGCGCATATATGATATGGGTAAACCCGTGAGCAACTAGCAAGTGGCTGTGACACTTGGTCGCTGACGGGCAAAAGAGGGACCGTTGATGGCAGACCTTGATTCGGATGAGCCACGGGGTGATGTTGCAGTCGGGATGCTTCATGCTCCCCTGGCAACGTCGACTGTTCGTGAGCTTTTGGGGAAGCGCAGGGACTTGAACCAGACCACGACGACGCTCAGATGGCAAATACAAGCGCGTTGGTCGCACCTTGGAAAGCTGTTGAATCAAACACGGAAGCCGTTGCAACATTGTGTAAAGCCGCGGGGGAGGCATCATCATCATCATCATCATCTTCTTCTTCTTCTTCTTCTCGACTTGCATTTTCGCCCTCCGCTCTCCGTGACTTGGTTTTCTTTGCATCACCAGAGGTTGCGGCTTGAACCTCAGCTGGCACTGCATCCGCATCCGCGTCTGCACCTGCATGTTCGACGTCCGTCATGTTGGGTGAAATTGGACCTGCTCAGCTGTCATGCTGTCATCAACCCATGTCTCCTAGTATGCTTTCTTTGAGTTTGAGACAGCCTTTTGTCTGCCTGCCCTTAATCTGTCCCCCTAGCCTCGAAGCCCTGGCCCTGTGTGAGCATGTCGAGCCCTGAGTCCTTGACCCATGGCTCTTGGCCTGCATATGCGGAGTACACTGGATGGAGAAGATATAGTTATTCAGCTTGTCCCTGTTTTTATACGCATTGGCCACAATACCGCAGGGCCACTCAGTCGCTGACGGGTAGTATCGCCGCCCCTTGTTTTCAGGGTTTGTCCCGAATCATCGAGGTTCCAAGTTGGTCAATGGAACCGACGCTTTGGCGGGGAGGTTAAATTGAATCCAATGGTTTGGGCGCAGATCGACAGCTATCTATTTCCAGGTGGACTGACTTTCACTTTGAGGACCTGACATGGTGCCCTCGTCATCAAGCTTATTCTGTTCTTGGTAACCTCTGCCACTCCTCGTCTTCTTCGCATGCGAGACAACAACAATCATGACGTCGTTTGACCGTATCAGCCTTTTCGCTGATCGATGTCCTCTTTGGTCTCCTCGTATGCTTTGACCCGGTCTCCATGTCGTGCTGACTCCGGTGCCAACTCCCCGTGGCGTCTTCGCCACGCAACTTCGTCCAGTTATTGTTGCAGCCGTGTCAACGGCTCTCGTCCTCATTGCGACTCAAACTGACTCCAAAGCAATAGTCTATCGCATCTGGGTCCTTGCTCAGTCCAGGCATTTGGAAACAAGCCGCAATGGCGTCCTGCTTTCCATCCGCCCCGCATATCCATCTTCGTATCTTTGCACCGGTGCGGATGCCAGAAACATTTTCTGTCATTGACGGCACAGTCAAGTTCCTGTGGCCCTGGTCGTGAGATTAGACACCTGTCCAGGGCCATTACCCGACTTGTATGCCGTCCCTGCGGCTTCCTGACTCAATCATGCAAGAGTCGGCTTCTTTTGCCGGAGCTTTCCTCTGTATGCCTCGTAGTTCACGCCTGCAATTGTATTGCTCCAAGCTTTTGTGGTCAATCCGTTCTCCCCCCTTTCCTATCCCCTCGGCCCATTCAGCTTAACAGGCTTGCGTTTCATTGCCGTCACACCATCCATGTTGCCCCGGGCTCATATTTGGCTCAAACTCTTCATTCCGCTGATTTCATCTTTAAGCCCCGGTGCGCGGAGATATCGACGGCTCCGCCACGTCTGGCACATGCGGAGCATCTGCAGTACCTGCAGTTCTTGTGTGTTTTACATCGTTCAGGGGGTTCCCGGAATATTCTTCTACTGCGCCATACTGTCATCATGTTTGTTCATCCAGTCCACGGTCCTTCGATGCTCCTCCTGAATCGTCTGCGCCTGAAATAGTAAAAGTCATGTGCTGAATCAATCAAAGGTAAAATAAAGGGGGGACAGGAGAGGAGCGCAGTTGACAAGTTGTCTTTTTGGACTTTACACTTTTTTCCCCTAACAGTCGATTCTTGATCTGGTCGGATGGAGAGCTTCTCGCTGGCCAAGGAAAATTGACCGACTTCAACTCTGTTTCGTAGTCCGTCAAGTTGCACGAGCTCAGTCCAGCGAGACTCGCCAATATTATGCGTCTTTGTGAGTAGCGGCCAGCAAGGCGGCAGAATGCTCAAGTTTTCATTTTGCTGCTTGATCCGGCTTGCGGTGTTCTTGAATCTTCCGATACCACGGAACTTGTTTCCCAATCCTCACTTTGTATCCTTGTTTGGCTCATTCAATTACCAGGCTGTTCCGACGCTGACTTGCCGCTGTACTTATCGCTCATTTCGTAATAGAGGCACCCTTGAGAGTTGCTTTTAATGGGCAAAGAGGAAGTATCATCCTCTGACAGCCTTTTGTTGTTACCCTAGGAACGGGGGGACACTCGAATATTCAACTTGTGGTACTTCTGCGCCATGACGTTCAAACAAAGGGTAATAATTATATTGAATTTTGCGGTTACAGCATCTCGGACATGCTGGCGTCTGAATGCAGCTTGTTCGGCTTATTATCGTATTATTACTCCAGTCTTCACCTGCCGGCCAGGCCTTCGAGATACGTGCTTTTCCATTCTCCAATGCTGGTAGTAGTATTGATTTTTTTTTTGATCCAAATTCATTGCCATTTTTGCGCTAGCTCGGAATGCACCTTAATTTTCTTGGAGTCACGCACATTTCGCATGTATGGGTATGCTTGCCAAGCACTTCCCAAGATTCGCCTGATTCATGATGCTGTGGGACAAGGCTTTCATCGAACCTTAAAAATTTCCACCGCCTCATTCGATGCATATCCCGCCTTGGAGAGTGACAGAATTCTCTAACTCTTTCACTAGTGTCGCGACCCTTTTAACGTAAATGTACTAGCCAGAGGCCTCGAGCCACCAGCGGGCCGTTGGAGCGCAGCTCCAACCTCATGCTTAAGTTAAAGCCTTTTCTGTTTCTGTTGGTCGTGGCACCGGTGCGTGCTTCATAGCTTCAAGCTCGGGGTTTGGCTCTGTCCGTCTCTGAGTTTGGGCCGGCTGCTTGCAGGGCGTTTCGTCTGACAAACTCAGGGAATGCTGTTTCAGTATGCAGGCCTAGGATGAAACCCAATCCCAGCTCCCGGCCCTCCGCTCATGAACATTAAGGACTTATTAAGGTGGTGGTCAAATATGACTTTCGAAACATTCTCGCACCGCACACACCCTGCGCTCCTTTGCCCTGTGGTTGCCAGCAAAGCACAATAAGTGACAAGGCGACGCGACGAGCGCGCCTCATTCTCAGCAAGGCCCGAGAAGACCATATCGGTTCGTTGGCTCGTTATACGGACTCAATGAAAATTGGTAGTTCATCGTTGGGCGACCATCTATAGGCATCGGCGGACATGGAGCCAAGACGTGCCGTGGGTCGCTCATCATCTGCCCAGATGAAGTCTGGAACTGATTTGACGGCGTCGTAGCTGTCTGTGCTGGAAAACCTGAGGGAGAGTAAGGATTATGGTCCGTAGGTGGTGCACCAAGCTGTTGCAAATGATGGTCATAGGACATGCTTGACTGTGATGGCTCCCAAACAGACGAGTTCGTCGTGGAGGCGCTTGCTATCGAGTTCTCTCGACTGGACTGGCTCGGCATGGCAAACTGAATAGTCTGCTCGAGATGCGCTGCCCTTCGGGGCAGCATTGCTTGGTGTAATGATTGTATGGCAGTCCCCGTCTCTCCGTGACAGGCCGATTGACCAAACTCGCAACTATTCGACGCGGAAGCCTGCAAGTAATGAGCAATATACTCATCAGTAGCTCCGTGTCTGTTTAGGAGCTCTCGTAGCAGTTTATTCTCATCCGCAACCCTTCTGGCAGCCATTTGCACTTCGGCAGAGGCTTCTATGCCTTGTAGTTCGCAGACTCGTAATCGTTGTTCGAGTTCCTGCAAGTACTCGCGCCGCCGCGCGCGAGATCTCCGTTGGTTATCACGAATTCGAGCCAAGTTGGCTTTATGCTGTTAATATCATGGAGGGAGGGGGTTTCTGGTGTTAGAAATATTCTCGGAACGAGGCAGCATGCCCAAATTAGTCTTCTCGGGAGGTCCGTAGACTTGGTACTTACTGCTGGAGTAGTCATTGAGTAGACAATAGGCTGCGTCTCCGTATGCCAGAGGCACACGGTTTTGTCGCACAAAGCCGGGGTTTGGGAGTATGAGGTCAAGGAGAGAGGCAGATTCAGCCGTTGAAGCAGTAGACAGCCTTCTTTATGTGAGGTATCTGTGAAGTTGAGAAGCGCGGAGGAACGAATGGTTGCTGTGACCAGCCAGGGATAGAGAGCGGCAACGAGGTATATATGACAACAAGTGCAACGAGAGACTGAACGAAGGTAATAACATGTCACCTGAGGGTCCCAAAGACACACATTTGTAGGAAGAGGCCAAGAGAACCGGGCATGGACGGAGACCACGGGGGTACCAATGTATTAAAATTGGGAGCCCACACAGGATATCGGTCCAGATCTGCGAATCTCAAAGAAGAATCAAGAGAAGAACTTGATTCATGGCACCGCCACCGACCCTCGGCGGGAGACTACAGCCATACAGCCAAGTAGTGTCGAGAATGGCACTGGCTGCTCAATGTTGTCGTTTGGTGGCTGACAGGCGGGGAGCCAGTCGCTTGCTGGATCCCATATTCAACAATGAAAACGCTAGTAACCGGGGTAGCATGAACGGACATCCGCCCCAGTCCTAGATCGAAGCTCGCAGAATGGCTACCTGCCTGTGTTGTGACTTTGTGTCGGGGAGGGGGGTGAGAATACATGAAAACGCCACACCGATGGGTAGCTCTGGGCGTATTAGACGTGAAGCTCAGAGTTATGGTTCAAAAACCGGGATTTAAAATAAATGACGGGATAACGTTAGTTGGTGGTTCCCTGGCCTGGACAAAAATAGACGCCGTATGCTGGTTGACTAAAACGGAGCGACTTTTGATCTTGGCAACGAGTAAGGCAAAGGCAAAGGCGGTAGTTGTCCATGACGGATCAGATACAAGTTTCTGAGCTACCTGCAACGGCGAGGTGACGACTCATGGCACATGTATATATTTCTTCATTCCCCAAAAAAAAGGCATCGATCTTGATCCGCTATCTTGTTTTGGGCTTGCCATCGTCAAGGTGAGTGGTGATTTTGTGTATGGCTTGTGCCGTCGGCGTGTCGGTACCCGTCGGCCACGGCGTTGCTTTTTGCTCACTGCTTTGGCACTTGAACCTTTTGGTTGCTGGCCAGCGTAGCATGGTGATTCGGGGCTTATCCGCATCCGTTGTCAAGCCTCAAAGGAAGAGATATAAGTTACATACGGCTTGCAGTTGTCTGCATGTGAGATATTCCGTACACTGGTCCATTCGAGTGCTGGCTCACAGAGTAGTCTCCGAGATGTCTTGGGAAATAGGAGTGTGCCGAAGGGAGGGTGTGAGAACATCAGCTGTTGTATACCACGCCGTGACTCGCCACCGGAAGAGACGAACAGCTACTCCGTACGCAGGGCGGACGGGTTCATCGACATGTCGGTGAGGATGATCCAACGAGACTGCGTAGCCTCGTGGAAAGTCCTGGGCCATTTCCAGCTTCTTGAACATATGTACTCATCCAGCTCATCGAGATGGCCCAAACTTACACCAGCGTGACGGTGCAAAGGCAACAACGGCAGGGCGATGGGACGACCTTCTTCACAGAATACCTTTTCAGCTAGTGTATTTTAGCCTCCTGCACGACCGCAACCTTGCGGAATGTGCTTGTCCCTGAGGATATCGTCATGATTTTGAGTAGTGGTTGGTACTCCTGGGGAAGTCTGGTACTGGTACTTACTGTAACAGACAGGATCAAGCAGACGCACATGTACCGCCGCCGCCCTGGGGGCCACGTCGGAATTTTTCCCTTTCTTCAATGGCGCCACTGTGGCACCTCCTGACTCGAGAGTTTCCAGAAGTCCCCCTGCTCGCATTGTGGGCGCTGGCGTCACGAGGCATGTTGGCTCTTCTGGGCAAAGCATCGAGTCCGAAAGCTCTGGGTCAGGAGCGGGATGCAACCCAAAAGGCAGGATGGTTGGGTGGTTTCCGATGTCGACTAATGTCCAGCTTGAAGTCTGTCATCTCAACCCCCGTCTACCGCAGCCAAACCCTTGCCTAGCCTTGTCGTAAAAGCTGGCGAAACGGTTTATCCAATTCATCCGGACTCATTCGCAGCTTACTGTGATATCTCTGCCTCCATAGCTCGTTCATTTCAACACGCGTAGTAATTGCCCGGTTGTTCAGCTTGAAGTCCCAAAGACGAAGCGAAGGAATAGGACTTTCCGACTCTGTCTTACACACGCATCAAGTCTTGTGCGCCAGTTGTCGAGTTTGTGTATATACACCAGTCCGTCTCTCTCGGGTGATTGCGCGGCTCGAGATCGATCGAATGCAATGCTCAGTGAACGGTAGCTTGTAAGAGTAGCTGTTTGCGGATGTGTAGAGAGAGAGTACCTGGGAAGTACATATGAACGAACATGTGCTCTTTTCTTCAACCCATGCAAATTGCGAGGGCCGGGAGCATCCCAGTTCTCCATACATAGAATACCTTGTTTTGTCATCAAGAATCAAGAGTAACAAGCGGATCTCAATGATACGTAGTGTAAAGCGAAATCGTCGACTCTCCCTCTCGAGCTCCATAATGCCAAGCGCACAGGGTGGGAAAGCTTCGAATTAGCACCCGCTAGGTATGCTAAATATATATTCTTGTTACCATCCCCTTCGATTAATGCCTTGGTGATATATCCGGCTCGTAAGTGCTCACGTATCCGTTTACAGTTTAGGCGCGTATCGTCCCAATTTTGATGATCTTCACATGTGTATGTGGAGCATTATTTTGCGAGACTGATAGAACTATATCATAACTCCAGGAAGATGTGCTCTGGGGAACATGCTACTGTAGCTTGGCGCATTTTGCTCCAGAACGATCCGTCCAGCGACGAGTTATCATATAGCGGTTGTTGTAGGTGCCCCAGGACGGCTGATGACATTCTCGGGCCCATCTCCTCGCACAAACCAGGGGCATGACGTGCTTGCTTATGCATTAGTTAATTTATTAGATCAAGCACCAAGCAGTTGGAAAGCAAACTGAGGTCAGCAAACCCCTTCGTTCGATCGAAATGGGCTCGCAATGTGATCACGGCATGATGTAGATCAGCCGAAGATTCCCAGCGGTTGGCGGCTCCGTTCTTTGCATTGGTTGCATCTGCTGATCACGGCGTTCACGAAGAGATCGTGTGGTGTTGATGTTCATGTGGATGTCTTGCGCACACTTTAGCGCAAAATTTCCACTTCATGGCGACTGAGTTAACATAGCCAATTCGGACCCATTCATGTAATGTGGAATCCAGCTTCGACCGCGCGGCTAGACGAGACTCCCCGTACTGCAGCAATGTAAGATTCGATATGGCATGTATGGGAAACCTTAAATCAAGATCTAACGAGCAGTTGACATACGAACTTCACATCATCCCCTTGATTCACAAGAGTATGTCGTCTGCACCACGTTGCCAGATCTCCTTGTTGTGTCCCAACTTTTTGGGAGTTATTAGGGGAACAGAATATTGGGGGCGATATATCGTAGACTTGGCTGGAATTGTAATGGATTTGCTTCCAGGCATCGTTGACTCTTGCCTTAAGCGAAGCTAGGTATATTCCAGTAGCGTAATAGACAGCATCGATACCATGAGTGAGGCTCTTCGCAGGCTTGATTGTCTCTGCTGCTCTGCTGTACGATTGAAAACCATATCCAAGATCACCTGAGCCACGTGGGTCGTGTAACAACCATCAAACAAAAAAGCTCAGTGTAATACTCAACCTTCCGAGCGACGGACACCGACGACGATTATGACCGTACACCCTCCCCACAGACCCGGGTACAGTCGTCCGTGGTGTGGATATCGATTCTAAGTAGCGTGTGTGTACTAGATAGTATGTATAGCTGATTCTCCCGTACTGAGGGCTTTAAGGTGAGAGGCTCCATGGACACAACTTCTTCTCGTGTTCATATTTTTCTACTCTATTTGAGTAAGCGCACCACACATTGGTGGACAGGTCACAGGGCCACTGTTTTTGGTCACATTAAGGTGGCCCTATCAGAACAGGTCTGGGGTGGAATGACCATGCTGTCGATTCTGAAGCTGGAGGAGTTGGATCGTATATGTAGGTTGAAGTATCGGATTTGCCATCGCGGGAAATAATTACTACCACAAAATCAGATTTAGTAGTGGAACCATTGCATACAACAACATGCATTCGAGGATTCTTTACCAGATTGCTATCAGATCTGTAATAGGCCTATGCCACTCTAGTAGACTTGAAGCGTTTATACCAGATGAAAGGGTCGGGCTCGGACCTGACATTATGAGATGAAATAGTCGAGCAAATGAGCATTCATCTTCCCTATGCGGGTTCTAGTTCTGAATCAGAATGACGCACACTAGAACGTCGTAACTTTATCAAGAACATTGGTTTGCTCCATGCCCTCGGTTGATTGTTGGTTATGCGTGGCTATGGTCAAATATCGTATTCGAATCAAACCAGGTTCGCCTCTCATGTATCATTCCGTCTCCCTTCGGCTGACTCTGAACAGAAATGGCCTGTCTGATCAGTTGGATCCTATCCAATTCTTGTCAAATATCCGGTCCGGTGATCCATTTAGCCTGTAGGAACGTTCGCCATATTGACTAGTAACTGTTGACTAGTAACGGGTGTATTAGGCAGTTGGGAGGCACGATATTGAGTGTGCGCCTTCGTTCTGCAAATCCTGGGCCAGTGCTCGTGAAATTTGACTGGAGCCTATAATTTCAAGTCTTTCTGCACAGTCGGGCTCTTGCGCCTCAAAGTGTTGGGATGTATTCTCTCTCAGCAAAGATTCACATAAGACGAAGAGGCAGTGACAAATTCCAAAGACATCAAAAAATGACGAAAACGAGGGCTTCTCATCTGGTATGTGTCCTGAGAATACGTTCACGATGGTTTAAATCGAAAATGCTGCTTAGGACAGGACGCATTATCTTTGCATAGAGTCTCGATTCGCTCCGCCATGTGGCGATTTCTCGACAAACTATCACGATTGAAAGAGAAAATAGACGTCACTCAACGTCTCTGGCCTGGTGGCCCGATGCGTCAGGCGGCGCGGCCCGGACAACCAATGTGCTTCTCACAGGTCTAGAGTTCGCCCAATCCCGGTCAGTTGATTCGTCGGATTCATAGAAGAAACGCAGTGTAAATTATTGATCAGGTGCCGCCCGAACATCTATGGATCTTCCGCGTTTGGGATCAAACGCAGATCATGTTTTCCTGGTTGTCTGGGTCCCTGTTTGCCGTAGCAAGGGTGTCAGTAACCGAAAGTAGGGGACAAAAAGTCGGTCAGCCTGAAAACTACAGCAATCTCACCAGTCTCACATGAATAAAAGAGATTATTCCAATTTGAGTGTGTGTACGGAGTACGTGCGATGGTTTGGAGAAGCACGGGGTGGCCAGTTAAAGGATGTTCAAACGGTGCCTGAGCCGAGAGTCCAGGGTAATCAAGTGATAGTTTATTAATGGACATTTTGAGCCAGATCAGATATCAAATATGTGACTCAGGGGAAGGAAACATCGAGCTGTGTCGCCGTGGGTAACACGACGCACGTGGGCAGCTCCTTCCGTCTGGCTCGTGTCACTGAGCGCACATGGGTCGGTGGCTGCTGGTGCGCCCTGCCGTCAAGTGGTAACTTTCCCACCACTCTTTGTCACTCTGTAACCCAGAAACCACCCACGGGATGCATTTGAGCCCAGCTTTCTAACTTTAGAAAGCCGAGGAGCGCGCTCTGAGCCACAAAAGACACTGCACAGGCGCACTCGGCCGTGTCGAAAAACGATTTGTTCATGGCAGCGTTTTGGTGGCCACGTTCTACTTGATTCACTCCGCATTGCGTGCCTTGTCCCTCCCCCCCCCCTTTGTCGGTCGCAGGGACCATGTTTTGTTTTGTTTTTCCGTGTTTCCAGGGTACCTAGCTACTTGACTCCTTACTTTAAGCACTAGGCCATTGATGCTAAAAATATAAAGCCCAACAGCAACAGCTTCTTTGCTCGGCATATAATCCCCGAGTATGTTCCGTACGCCGAGTCGGTGCCACGAACGATCAAATATAAAGGCCAGACTCGGTGCCATCTCACCCGAAACCTCTTTCTCTCTCCTTTCGCCGAGGACGAACGAAGTGCAGCTTGAGACTTCCCATACCTCGGTTTCGATCATCAGAAGACTCAGCAGTCATGCCTGCCCTATTCAAGTCGTTCGTAGTCTGCGCCTTAGTAGCCGTGACGCAGGCCGACACTATCAAGATCACGGCTCAACCCGACAACACATTCAACCCAAACTCTGTCACAGCGAAGAAGGGTGATATCCTTGAGTTTCACTTCCAATCTCAGAACCACAGTGTTGTAGCAGGTGACTACAAGTATCCTTGCTCACCTCTTCCGATGGGCAGTGGTTTCTTCTCTGGATACGTGCCCGCAGAAAATGGCGAAGCAGTAGGTGATCTCGTGTCGACGATTAAATGTAAACGGACTAGGAAGCTGACATGTTTATACAGGACAAGGTGTTCCGAGTGACAGTGAACAGCACAGACCCCATGGCTTTTTATTCCTCCCAAAGTAACGAATGCGCCAAGGGCATGGTCGGCATGATCAATGCAAACGGCACAGAAACCCTCGATGACTACAAGAAACGGGCTGCCACGTTGGCCAGAGGTGTCACCCCTGGCAATTCTCCCTACGGCGGAGTCGTGGCCGAGAGCAAGTCCTCCGAATCAGGCGACAGCAAGAAGAATGACAAGGACAAGGACAAGGGAAGCAGCGCTAAGAGCGCTGCTGGTGTTCTGCATGTTCCTCTCCTAACACTGGCCACCGCTTGGGGGGCTATGTTTTTGAGTGCGTGAAACCTTGCAGATGACATCGCGTACGTTGAACTAGCAATGGAGAAGTGTCTATATATTCAGGGAGTACCGGCATGTCTCCAGAGGGACGCAGCAATGACTAGATGCAGTCTTCGTTGTCGCTCGGCGCTCTAGACATGTTGGGAGAAGCTATCAAGAGCCCAACTAGACCTCGATGGGTTCAGGGCTAGGTACGCGGGTATTTGGGTCACAGTCGACGACAGAGCCTGTGTGACGAACAAGTTTCATGAAGTTAATTTCCCGGCTCAACAGATGGTTTGATAACAGGAGGACAGCCATAGGGAGGAGGCAATCGATCGCGTTGGTTGCTGTATGGAACTTTAGGGTAATTCAATTTCAATTTAATATCTCGCTTAATATTCAACCGCGGCGATGCTAATCATGACGTTAACGGGCTATTGTTTTGGCCGAGAGTTCAAGACAAGTGGCTAGCATGGACTTCAACGGTTGGCCCGCTCGTGACGTCGTTTTGCCCGTCCGAAGCAGAGGGCTCCACGGCTGAAGGCTGGACAGGTCCATTTCTTCCCGCATCGGCACCACCAAGCAGCCGACAATGGACAACACTGCCTCAAATCACGAAGCAGCCGCCGCAGAACAACTTCCCCAAGTCAGATCGGCCTCCCGACTCATGGCAGATTCCAGACAAATCGCCTGCCCTGCTACTCTGTGACTTGCAGGACAGAGTTATTCGACGATGCGAGGCGGCGGTGCGTTGTCAAAGGGCACCGCCCGCCGGTTACACCGCTCTCGCGACGTGCGATTTGCAAAGCAATACTCTTGCATCGGGCAAATGAGCTGTCGGCCAACAGCAATCAAGCATTTCCCGACGTGCCGGACACCCATACCGCTGCCAACTGCGCTTCCGCCATACAACACAGGTTTTCGAAGCGCGGCAACCATTGCGGATGACCAGCTGCACAAAGGGGGCCCCTTATCAGAGTATGATAGACGGGTAGAGGACGGCCTCTTACGAAATGACGACCATCAGCGGGGTGAGGCTCGAGAGTTGTCTCGTAGAAATGGGAATAGAGCTCCGCCGTATTTCTGGCCACGGCTAACATCGTCGTCACCCAGGCATCATTGAAAGTCTGCAAAACCTGTACAACGAGCTGCGCAACTACCACGCCCCCGAGGTCAAGCGCCCCAGCGTCGACTCTTTGCATCCGCCCAGGAAATCAGTGTTCTCGTCAATATTCGGCTCGGGCAGCAAAGCACAATCCAGCGTGGGCGACATCCCCGACGATCTGCCCCGCGGCTTGTACCTGTACGGCGACGTGGGCAGTGGCAAGACGATGCTGATGGACCTGTTCTACGACACGCTCCCGAGCTCCGTCAAGACAAAGACGCGAATCCATTTCCACAACTTCATGCAAGATGTACACAAGCGGCTGCACAAGTTGAAAACGGAACGCGGGACTGACGTGGACGCCGTGCCGTTTGTCGCAGCGGACATTGCCGAGCACGGAAGCGTACTGTGCTTCGATGAGTTTCAGTGCACAGATGTGGCGGATGCCATGATTCTGCGAAGGTACGTCTCGATGCCGCAACGCCATTGACCATCTGTTCCAAGCTGCCCTGCCAGACGGAGCTCTTGGTTAACTTTCAGCGCGGGCCAGGCTACTAGAGTGCCTCATGTCCCACGGCGTCGTCCTGGTCACGACGTCCAACCGTCACCCCGATGACTTGTACAAGAACGGCATCCAACGAGAGTCCTTCATACCCGCCATCAAGCTCCTGAAGAACAGACTGCATGTCATCAATCTCGACTCGCCCACTGACTACCGGAAAATCCCCCGCCCGCCGTCAGGGGTATATCACACGCCGCTCGACGGCCATGCCAAATCTCATGCCGAGAAATGGTTTCGCTTCCTCGGAGACTCCTCGGACGACCCGCCACATTCAGAGACGCAAAAGGTTTGGGGGCGAGAAATCTACGTACCCAAGGTTAGTGGCAGATGCGCCTGGTTCACATTTGACGAGCTCATACGGCAACCGAAATCCGCTGCCGACTACCTCGAACTTGTGCGCGCATACGACGCCTTTATTGTAACCGGTGTGCCGGGAATGACAATCAGAGAGCGCGATCTCGCCCGCCGATTCATCACGTTCATCGACGCCGTCTACGAGGGCAACGCGAAACTGGTCCTCACCACGGAAAAGCCACTGACGGAGCTCTTCGTTTCAAAAGATGAAATTGGCGAGGCCCTACTGCGAGACAATCCTCAGAGCACTGGTGAGGAAGAACGAATGCCGTCTGCCGTGCAGGAGATAATAGAGGACGTAGACCGCCAGGCCGATGAGCTCAAGAATTCAGGTCTCTTTGCAGGCGAAGAGGAAGCGTTTGCGTTTATGCGAGCATTGAGTCGGCTCAAGCATATGGAGAGCAAAGAATGGGTAGAGCGAGGCATGGGATTGGAAAGCCAGGGAGGCAAGCGGGACAGAGATAACTGGTCCAAGACGAGAAGTCGACAAATGGAAGACTCAATGTAGCGGGCGGAATCTACATGCGTTTGTTTGTGGTTGCAACAGCGCAGGAGAACATTTTGATTCGATATACCCTGGAGACGGAGGCGCATTGCCTTGGATCTGGTTGATTCGGGTCATCCACCCCCCTTCTTTTTTTTTTCTTTTTTTTTTTACTGGCATGGCTATTGAGATGTGGCATTTTCATCGACACGTGTTTGTGTAAATGGTAAATATATAGACGTGCATCTTACGACTTGTTCACCCGTTGTCCAGTGTCCTTGTTGCAACGACTCTTGGTGATTTGTTCCTGGCGGGTGACTGCTCTTCAAAAAGATTCATGTGCACACAGCACACCCATCTCTCGGCGCATAGAGAGTGTCGGTTGTGTTTCAAATCGCGCAGCAATGAATGGAGAACGAGAAACATACTTGCGTTTCTACTGAGACATGATGACTGACGCTGCACGTTTTGTGCTAGTAGTTGCAGAATCGAGAGAATAACGAATGAACCTTCAATTACGGCCCTCTTGTCTTAGCCAGGCCCTGCATGCGAGGACTCGTCTAGACATTGGATGGACTGCGCTTGCGGAACTGAAGAAGAAGCCCGGAAAAGGCAAGCATGGCCTGGAAAGGAGGGAGTAGAGCGGACTCTTCGTTGTAGTACTATAACTGCACAGGACAATCAGTCGATGCGAATGTGTCTATCAGGTTCTACAGGCCACGGCCCCGTTCGATCTGGCGCCCATGTTTGCCATAATGTGCTTCGGGCGTAATAGACTTCCGAAAGAGCACCGTGCGACCAGACTTATGACACATTTAGACTCCGTGAGGTTAAGAATTGTTTAGAGCTGGCGAATCGTCTCCTTGCCTTTTCGCTGGTTTGGCTTGCCCCGGAGTAAAAGTGGTCATCGGCTTTGGTAAGTGCAACGCTAGCTATGAGAGGTAATGATCGCCAGTCAGAAGGCGGGCGTTTCATGGGCCTGCCTAGCTTCGCCGTGTGTCTGTGATGTCTGAGTGTCGTCGGCGTGGCTGGGGGTCCGAGGGTACGCAGCGAATTCGAGCGGCGTGCCTCATGCTCCATCATGGAAGCGACCCCAGATACTCCGTACATACCGAGGTATGGCTATATTGTCGGGGGATTAATAGACAGGCCTGGCTCAATCATGAAAACCAACCCCGTGGGTAGATTATTGGGCCGATGAGGGGTACTGTTTTGGCTCGGCCAGGAGATTCTTCGATGGCGGTTAGCCACGCAGACAAAGCTGCGCTTCAAGGGCCGACAATCCTATGCGAAGTGCTTCAAACCATTCCCCCCCCTTCCCTGGCTCACTTGATACGAGGTTCTTATGGCTGCGAGGCCCAGGTGCGTCTGGCCACCAGTCCGTGATCACTCGGTCTGCAGAGCCACCTGTCGCAGCCATGCAAGTCGGTGGTGGCTTACGATGTATCGAGCTGAGCTTGGCAGGGGGAGGATCAAAAGTGTTGGGCTGTCCATGACGGGGCAAACAATTGGCGCTCGTTGGAAGGGTTGTCTCTATTGTCGTCACTGGCTCAGACGTGCAAAGGGCCCGTTCACAGCGACGCTTGCACAGAAGGGCGACGCGTGGTTTATTAGGAAGCACGACTTCAAAGGCCCACGTGAAGTGCTCGGTACCGCGAATAGGACGAAATAAAGCACGCTGGTCAGCTTCGTAGGTTCATGACGGGATCATGCCGTTCCGGCCAGTAATTGAGGGGAGAAGGGGAAGATGTACGGAGTAGTACTCGGTAAAAAGGGCGCAAGCGGACGCAGAGCGGAATGCGGGACCCTTGGGCCAGGGCAATGGCCTGGCGGCGCGCAGGGCGGGAAAGAGCGATTATCGTTCCTGACTAGCACTCTCGGTTGGGGCAATCGCCAGGGACTTCGGGGCATTCGCCAATGACGAATGACGACCCCTTGCCCTTGGCCGCCTCGGGATTAGGGCGGGTGGGTACCTGCACACCCTTGTGAGTGATGACCTCGTTTGCCCTCCCCTAACTAACCTTGTTGGACGTGGATTGACGGCGCCAGTGGCCACGGGTTGTGAAATTGCACAATGTTTGCGAGCAGTTGCTCGACGTGATTTCAGACACGCGCAGCTGTGGCCGAGTCGCCACGGAACGGCATTTGCAAGTGAAGAGTACGTAGCATAATCAATTAATGTCATGCCTGGTGCTCCGCCCTCCGTACCGTACGAACACGTGTGGGCAATTACAGTAAACATGGTCAGGCCCACTGTTTGTTCGACGAGGTGCGGAGTTGTGCGGGCACAAAGTGCAAATCCAAACGGCCGACAGGACAGTCTAAGTAAAACCACTCCCGAGCCTAGTACACATGCAATTGCAACTGCTCACTAGGACGGCAACGGATTCGATACCCAAAGCGGACGCTAATAAAAAGCACGACAAACGGACCCGTGCTTGGTGCTTCGGTGCAGGCATCAATCACACTGAGGGCTGCCCCCTCGAGCAAATCATCGTCTTGGCGTCCGACGACAGCACGTCTCCAGCTGTGTGTGGCCCTGCTGTGCGCCCGTTCGCCCGTTGACCCGCGGCAACCAACCAACTTTACTGACCGACCGACCGACCTCGAGTGCTCTGTACGTTACTCCGTACTCCCAGGTCGTTCGTCCCATCTGCCCATCTCCTCATCTCCTCTGCCCTCGTTTGCACTTCGTCCGCGATTCCTTCTTCAACACCGCTGCTGTTGAGCTTCGGCCTGCTCGTTCCATTCTTTACTGCCTGCCAGGCCCTCCCTTTCACTCGCTTCGCAATATCTTACAAAAGCTCCCCGAATCTACCCTCTCTCTGCAGACAGCCACGTCGGCGGGATCTTGCCGCGACAGGCGACGGCATCTGCTTCTAAGCATCCATTGATTCTACGTCCATCATTCGGCAACTGGTCCAACTGGTTGTCCTTCCTTTTATTGTTTCCGCACCCGTTTTCCTGGCCCATCTGAGACATTGCACCACTTGCTCACGCATTCAACGCGCTCGTGGGCCGATAGTTTGCTGGTACATTCTTTGTCCCCCTCGACGCCTGCAGCCCTCGCATTCCAGTCCATCAGTGAGCCACCCGCCACCCTATTCTGAGCAAATACATGCACCCGGCTGGGAATAGACGCGCTACTATCTCTTGCCACCTTTTGAGTCTCATCACTTGCTCCTGACACGATGCCTTGCTCGCATCATCGGCATCATCACGAGAGACGTGACCTCTTGGACAATATGGACGACCTTTTTCGTAACCCGTTTGGGGACGACAACCGTAACAAAAACGAGAAAAGCAATGCCCAACGAGATACAGGCGGAGGTAAATGCCATCTCTGATGCAGTGCTTCGGCGCGGTATCTGTTGCTGCGAAGAGGCAATTGCATACATGTCGCGAAAAATGTGCTTTCGGAGCTGACACGGAATTATAGGCAATGGACCAACACTCATTCGTACTATTTACAAGACTATGGCGCCAACCTTCGAAGGACCGATTGCCGGCTACTCGACCATTACCGAAGACTCCCATCCAGCGCCAACTCGAGCCTCGAGCCCTGCCAACAAACCAGACCCCAAGCCCACACCATCGACGACACTCGAGCCAAAGCCAAAGGAAAAGGCCTCACTGCCTTCCGTCATTTACAAGCCTGTCTCGACTGGCTCGGCTGACGAGACCGAGCTCATCCAGGCCTCCGGAATTCCCACCCCGACACCGACGATCGATCCTGGCGTCCAGCTAACGTCAACGTCAACGTCAACGCCGACGCCAACGCCAACGTTGAACTTTGCTTCCAGCACACCTCCAACCGCTACAACCTCTGCAGCGGTTGCTACAGGGGGCGATAGTGGTACCAGCGCAGCAGCAAAAGCAGGCATTGCCTTTGGAGTGTTGGGCGGCGTGTTTCTCGTTGGCTTGGCGGCTTTCTTCTTGTTCAATCGCCGTCGTCGACAGGCTGCTGAACGAGGCGGTGGCCACGAAGAGAAGTCCTACGCGAAGACCAATGCCAATACGTTGGACGCCATGACTGTTCGAAGTGATCCTCACGCTCCTCGCATCAGTCTGCGACCAGTCACTCAATTTCTGCCTAATTGGGGCCTGGACAAGCGCACTAGCAAGAATGCTGGGATGGCATGGCACCCTTCAGCGGCGGTTGGAGCGCATAGTCAGAACAATGCCATGTGGGAGCGACCATCCACTAGTCAGAGCACTCACCCAGCCAACCCCTTTGGAAACCAAGCGGAGCGTGTCCCGGAACCAAGTATTTACGAACATGGCGCTGTTTCCCGAAGCGATCCTCTTACGGCCAATGGCCCTGCAATCGCTGGCGGAGCTGCGACTGGTGCAGGGGTTGTTGGACTGACGAGAAAGGCTTCTATGCGCGACAAAACGCAGCGGAATATTGACCTCACCCTCCCCCCAAAACTTGGATCAATGCCACCGAGTCCTGCTGGAACCGAGTTCAGTATGACTTCTGTTGCTCCTGGCGCCCCAATGCCTCCGTCTAGCGGCGCAGAAGCAATTGCGGCAGCCGGGGGGCCCTCTAACTCCAATGTGCACAGGGTTCAGCTCGACTTCAAACCTTCATTGGACGACGAGATGGAATTGAGAGCTGGTGATCTCGTTCGCCTTCTGCACGAGTACGATGATGGATGGGCTCTTGTCATCCGCTTGGATCGGTCCCAGCAGGGCGTCGTTCCGCGAACGTGTCTGTCAACGCGGCCCGTCAAGCCCCGATCTCCTCAAGGCCAACAACGACTCGGACCTCCTATCAACCCAAGCGGACAGCACCCAAGAGGCCCCAACCAGCCCCAAGGTCCCGGACAAAGGCCCATGACGCCACATGGCCGACCGATGACTCCTCAAGCCCGACCAATGACTCCCCAAGCCCGACCAATGACTCCCCAGGGCAGCAGACCGATGACTCCCCAAGGCACGACTCCCCAGGCTCGTCCTCGAGTGGGCCAGGGTGCTCCTGGTATCCCGAGCCCTCGACCTATGAGCCCGGCAGGACTTCCCCCAAGTCCTGGGCCCCGTCATGGAAGCTCTGCAAGTCCAGGCGGGATGAACCGAGCGACGGGACCTGTTGGACCTAGACCTGCTCAGTCACCACCTCCGGGTCCTCCCAATGGCCCCCCAACTAGACCAATTGGCAGAAAGCCGGTGCCGGGTCAGGCTTACTGAGGTACAGAGCCTGAAACAATCTCATTCGGCAACTGAAACAATGCGAATTCTGCAAGCTTGGTTTGGGGGTCAAAAGAGGAGTACGGATTAACTAAAAAGGAATGGCGTTTCAAGATGCTGGGCAGTTGGATGGATATCAAACTACCCCAGTAATGTGCATTTTTTTTTCTACATGGGACGGGACGGTGGCGAAAAGAATACCGGGAACCGAGCTAAACCAGAAGCCCCAATGTCCTTTCATTTTTTTTTTTTTTGGCCTCGATTTTTCTGTATTTTGCTCTTTTTACACTTTTATTTCTCTCCCCCACCCATCTCTCTTGTTTTACTCTCGATCCGATATTGGCACCTGAGTTGTTCAACTTCTGTTACTTTCTTTTTGATGTTGATATTTTCGCTCACATATGCCAGACGGTTTACCATGCTCTCTCAGCTACTGCTTGTTGTAGCTGTCTCAGTTTTCTTTTGCGTCGACTTGACGTGCCTTGGAGGGAGCTCTGGAGTCTGGTAATACCGGGCGAATGGATGATGGGAGAGATTAGCCTGCACAAATGATGTCGACTGTATGATGACGAGCACGGAATTTGGGGCTCGTTTCTCGAGATGAGCATTGGTTTTACGCGGGCTGCTCGACTTGTATTTAGATTTAGTCTCTGTCGGGCTTGATGGGAATCCGGGCAGGGTATGGTATGGCCTCATCGGTGTCGTGCTCTGGCCGGATGGGTTGGCTGCTGGGGAAGCAGGTTGAGGTAGATGGCTTGACAGTCGCAGGACCGTCGGGATGTCATGCGGGTAGGATCAGGATTAGAAATGTGACTGATGCATTTCAATAAGAACCCTGGTTGGCAGATACATTGCACTGGTTCACGTACCACGCTGTACTATCCTATCAGTCTCAGTGTACAGAACCACCTTGGTCCTGTTAGTTACACGGTCAGCAGAAACTCTGTCCTTGCATGCCAAAGACCGAGTCGAGAATGCAGACCCATGGAGAGACAGACGGCTGCGAGCTGAGCCGCACCTAGATACGCACTCATCAGATACGCTCAACGCAGCAGCGACTCTGAAGCCCGTTGAGGGAAAGAGTCGGCAAGCCAGGCTCGCAGGAGCCGGCAAGCTCGGAAAGACGATGCCTCAAGGCGAGTGCACGGGTCGGTCGTGGGCGGGACACGACTCTGAACTCGGGGGCCATGGGTAACAGGGACGGGAAACTGGTGTGCCCGGAGGGGCACCGCAGAGTCGAACCGGCCGTGACGTGACGTGACGTGACGCAACGCCTTGCGCCGTCCTCCTCCCGCGGGGGATTCGCCAGCCAACACCATCGTAAGCGTGCATCGCTCAAAGCAGAAACTTGCCGCCACAGCCACCGCATAGCTCTCCCGCCGACTCGACCGCCGCGTCCGCCCCCAGGTGCCGCCTCGCGGTGCGGACGAGCTCGGACAGCTTCAGACAGCGCAGCCCGCATACCGAGCACACCCTGGACACGGCCGGCGCCATGATGGCAAGCCCCGTGGCAGTACACGTAGCTGTTGAGCCGTGTGGGTTAGCGAGAACGGCCCCCGCGACGGGAAGCGAGACGGACGGCGCGGCTCACCGAAAGAATGGCCCCTTTCGCACACGGACTCGTCGCCGAGCGTGACCAGGCCCGTGCCGCAAAAGACGCACTCTTGCCGCGGGATGACGCCCTTGAAGGCCCTCCTCAGGGACGTCTCGTGCACCAGCGACCGGTCCGTGGTTCCTAGCAGGAAACTCGGCATGTCTAGTATTCTCCCGTACATGGACTCCCATATCGTCCCCTCCGTGGTCAGCTTTGGCACGTGGCGCGCCGTGGGGTCTGCGTGCTCGCCGGTGTCCCATGAGAACATGATTCTGGAGCGTGGCCGTCTCTCAGCATGTTGGGTGGCGTGCTTCGATACCAGGGCGGCCATGGATCCGTCTGCGGGCGAGGAGGCAAGCCCCCAGAGCCGGAAGCGGTGAGGGTGCACCTTTGAAGCGACGTCCTCTTCCGAGGCGAGGGCCATGTCGTGGACTTCTGGTTCGTCGAATTCGGAGTCGGTGTCTGATTCGGAGTCGATGCCGCCGAGGGCTTCGACGCGGGACACCTCGCGGGCCACGGACCGTCGGATGCGCTCGGCCCATTGGGGGAGAGGGGTTGTTGGCGGGAGGTTGGTCTGGTACCAGTCTTGGTTGTTGGCGGTTGCAGAGAGCCGGACGAGGGTGTACAGCGGCTCGTGGGGTTTCGCGGATGGACTCGGGTGGTGGACGACGAGGCCTGGTGAATCAGCTTACCAAAGAGATGCAGTAGGGGGGAAAAGGTGAGAGCGGAATGCAAGTAAACACACCTGTTATGGGATTTGTACAAGTTTCGCCGGGTCCAGGATATAAAGTTGAGCAGTCTCGAGGTGAGTGGTGTGCGGGACATGCGGCTGGGTTTGCGCAGAGATCAACTTGGAAGGGCTTGACGACAAACGGCGTGGCTATTATGCCGCGGGCCATTCGCTCATCATTATGCTGCCAGACCTGCCGAGCGTTAGCTTCTGCTCCTGCCAAGCCTTCGAAACGAGGGAGTACCGTGTCTTCCCACTCCACAAACGCATCTGCAGATAAGAAGGTACATATCGATGTGGTGTCGAGTTCCTCGACGCGAACACTCGGATCTTGGCCTCGGTGCCAGCGTCCCTGAATGGTGACGCGCCGGAACCCGACGTGGTTCTTTCCCAGGTACGCCACGGTTGCTGTACGGTACTCGCTCGTGATGTGCCACGGGCTCCATCTCAACGAAAAGGGGCCTCCGGTAGGGACGAATTCTGGATCTGCCGTCTCAGTAGCCTACACTTGTCAGCAAACGCAACGGCGCCTCTGCCAATCTGTAAAGTAGGAACCGGGAAACGCAACCCACATCGTGCGGACCTCTCCCGTCGAATCGATCAATCTCAAATATCCCCCATCCCGCCACGTCAGGAGAAGACTCATCCGGCTCGGAAGACCTGCGGAAAAATTGTACAGCAACGATGACGACCTCGCGGACGTCATTCAAATACGCCAACAGCCCCGATCCCGGAGTAATTTCCTTGGCCCAAGAAAACGACACAATCCGTTCATTCATGTTCCTGAATCCACGCTTGCTCTCACCGTCAGGAATGGGCAAGTTCGCACCCAAGCCCCAGAGCAATTTCCAATTTTTGAATGTCCTCGCCCGAGAACTCGACGAGATTGCCGTCTTCTGATCGATATACTCGCCCAACGCAACGAGGCTTCCCGAGGTGGTCATGACTGTCAAGATGGGCCGCAAGTTTTGCCCCAGGCCACTGGGAGACCATTCCACGCGGATGGTCTGCCCCAGGGCTGAACCAGCCTTGGTCGCTTCAGAACCCCCGACTCCCCTGAACACGAGGGGTTCGCCGGGTCCGGACGTAGGCAGGCTCACGCCCGCAAAGCCGCACAACGGACCGTTGATGGCAGGGTCCGGGCGGACGATGCCGCAGGCCGTGAGCGTGAGTGAGAACTGGGGTTGGAGGGAGTCGTCGTCACCGGCGTCTTCGGGGTTGCGGCCTGCCCTGGGGTACTCGGGCAGGAAAATGTGAATTGTGTCATCTGTTGCGACGGCTAGTTCGGCATCGCATGACCAAGCTATGGCGTGGTAAGCCAGAGGACGTGCTTTCAACTCCAGAGGCTCGAGAGGCCGGGCCTGCTTATCCATCAGCCATCATGTCAAATTCTGAGGTGAACCTGAGCCCGAGCGTGCAGGACTTGTCGTAGTTCTCGAGTTGATCGTGAACACGCATCATGGTTGTGTGAGTTGACACAGTAGATAAACGTGCTAAACGGCATTCCCTGTTGCTCTACTCTACTCACCTTTGACCTATCCATTTTTATGTAGCGCAACGAAGCCCAGATTAGTGAGTCCAAAGAGATGACGCATATTTTATCGCACTAGGCGCAACTCGGCCTTACACATCGTAGAGAAGAAACGGGAACCAGGTTATTCGAGTCCTGTCCTCGGACAAACCCTTGCTTGGTGCCGTCCAGCGATGAGTCGTCAATCAACCTTCTGCTGACTAAGGCGTCTTTGATAACGTACCTCCCGTGGCAGAGTGCAAGGCGAAAGGTTGGACCGACAATTGTCGTGAGATATAGCCAGCAGCTTGCTCAATAGATTTGCCTCAAGACTCTAGATGTCTGTTCATGTCTCTAATTTACAATGGTGTACAGATCGGTGCAAAGAATGCACGGCTCTGCATAGCAAACCTGCCCGCCTCCATTTCAATCGACGCCATCCCAAGTCCACGCCTGCAGAGTCGCATCACGATGGACTTGCTCGTATTCCGAGGACCCTTCGACAGGGCCGTTCACTCTCTAAAAGTTTCTTGTTCATGTCTATTAGAATCCTGTTCTGTCGCTTATATCTCTAAGAAGGAGCCAATTGCCCACAATACTCCACAGCCGGCCAGAGCCGTCGCACCGACAACCTTCTTGGTCCACCACTTATCGTCTGTCAAGACTGTGGCGCGTTGAACTTTGATGACTGGCTCGGCAGGAGCACTGGCCGGCGCAGAGGACGCGTTCCTGAGAGCTGCAATCTCCTCGGCTTCCTTCTCTCGCAGAAGAGAAATGGTTTTGCTGAGGGCTAGTAGCTTCTCATCGAGGGATGAGCTGGAGTCGCGATCAACCTCCACGTTTTGGATGTTGCCGAAGAAGTCGGTAATGAGGCGGCTGCGCGCAGCTTCAGCGCCACCAGGGAACAGATCGTACCGAACGCCGGCATTGGAGTGAATTTTTTCGTAGTCGTAGCTGTCGAACAGTTCGCCTACAGTCCGGGGACTGTTCAGATCCTTGACCTGGCTCTCAAGGAATTCCAGGTTGTAGTAGGTGTATCGGTCGATGACGGCGACACCTATGTCATTGTCGGCGTGGTGCGAGTATGATGATTGATCGAGTTCGGATGACCCAGTGGCGATAATGTTTGGCGAATAGAGCCTGCTGTACATGGTGTTTGCTTGACAGGTGTCAATCATGAAAAGAATCTCGTGGTATCTTGTCAAAGGCCTCGTTAGCTTTGATGCCGAAACCCAGCAGCGGTGTACAGTTCTCGGTGTGTCACGCACCTCTTCTTCTCCCACATTTGCTGGAAAGCATCTGCAAGATCAAAAGAACCAATTTCCTCGGCGTCCTGAAACTTCAAGAACTCATTTCCCCCATGCCCTGTCATGTACACCAGAATGTTGCTCCGGTCGTCGGTCAGCAAGCGTTTGCTGCGAGGCATCTCGTCGCCAACACGGTCCGTCAGCAGTCGGATAAAGTTCTCGACAGTGACCTCGTAGCCGCGATAGTCGACCTCGATATTGTCGCCGTACAGGTCAACGGCTCGATCGGAATTACTATAGACGGTGCCGGGAAATGCATTGCGTGGGTTGCAAGCCATGTCATCCGGAAGCATGAGGATGATTTGCGAGTCGGGTATGCCTAATCGCTTGACTGTTCTATATATGGACAACACATTTGCCAGGTGGCGGTAATTGAACCAGAATCGCGACGTGCACACGAGGACAGCCCAATTGCTTGTGTGCTCGGACAGGCCTGTGGTGGCGAGCATGGCCACGGCTACGACCACGGCCACGGCCATGGCTGAAAGCCGCAGCCGGGCAGCTGTAAAGTCCATCGCAGAGCACAGTAGAGCAGTGACGTGTGCGGACTGAGGATCGACAAGACTCGACGGCTGGGCGCCCGGCGACGGTCGTGATGTCGAGTACTACACAAGTAGGCTGACGCGAAGGTGATGGATGAACTGATGGCGAGGCGAGGGGTGGGTGGTTTGGTCACCAGGGGCGCTTACAAATGCCGTCCGGTCCAGCGCTGGCTGGTGGGGCCTCCGCGGTTCCCCCCCTTCTCAGTTGCGGCTCAACGACTCGTTACACAACGTACGGATACTCCCATGGATTCATTGCTCTATTAGTATTCGGCCTGCGGCCTAGCGGCCAAAACCATCTTGCAAAGCTAATCGACACGGCAAGTCAGGAATCACCCTCTCACAGTCCTAGGGTATCTATCGAGCGACGTTATCAAAACTAAGTCAGCGCACTCCGTCGGGCCATCCAGGTACATTGATCTTATCACGGTTCTAGTCTCTGGCCGGGTGAAACGACCAAACATTCTCAGGAAAAAAAGTCGACATCAATAACTTGCGAAGCGCCTAATCCTTCCTTTACTCAAGATCCATCAGGTCGTCGTCGTCGTCGTCATCATCATCATCATCATGTTCCATCATTAAGCTTAGGAAGGATGATGCGCTGGGGTGACCCTCGCCACAGCATGGGCAGATTCGTTCCTCGTCTGTCTCCCACCCAGGATCTATAATCTCATAACCGCCGCGCCGGGAAAATTGGACCCAATACCGCGCGTCGTCATCACGGTTGAGCGGAACTCGCTTCCATATTATCTTCTCTGGGTCTCGCGATGATGTTGGGTGGCCTTCTTCTGCTGGAGCAGGCGGCATGGTGCCGATTCTCGCGTGGGCGTGTCCGTGAATACCAGACCCATCCGTTTCATCATCCTCGTCGTGCTCGTCCGAATCGGACTCGTCATCTTTACCCCTGAATGCCCTGACAACCCTAGCACACCAACGTTTCCCGGACAATGGCTGCAAATGCTTGGCGTGGGCAATGAATGATGGCGATCCATCCAAAAACAGACCCTCGTCCTTGAGCATGCCGCTCAATTCGGCCGAAGCCTTCATTCCAGCGTCGTCAAACGGCATGCCCGTTACTTGGAGTTCGTTGAGTGTACATCCTAGCTCATGGGACGCGATTTCATGCAGTTCAGAGCCGGAAAAGGGGAGAAGTGTCTCCGAAAAATTGACGAGATCCAGTCGCAGCGACAAAAGCCCCGGAAGAAGTCGAGGTCTAGGATTATTATTCTTGTCTTTGTAGTTTGGATCGTACGGCGCACGAAGCGCCATCAAAAAGTCTGTAATCTGGGACCAGGTATAACATCGAAAGCCTCCTCTGATGAGCGGTGGCTCCTTTGGCCGTAGCCTAACTTTCAATAGTTGATCTTTCTTGAGGTCAGCATGGTAGCTGCGGTCGAGTCTGTGCTTTCGGCGTTGATCGTCGTAATAGCGGGCGATGATGCGCAAGTTTAGGTGCGTGATCTGATTCCGATACTGGGGGCTCAATTCAGAAAAGTTGCGAAGAGCTTCAGGGGTGGTGAAGGTGAAGCGGTTCGACTCCCAAAAATATCGAGTGCCCTCTGTATGGAGAACCCTGCAAGTAGCCAGGAAGTGTATCGCAACTTGGTTGCCGCGTGTCTTTTCCTTCTCGGAAAGATGCTCATGACACAGTCTAGACAAGGGATCGATGACAGGATAGGGACTCTTCAAGGCGAATTTCAAAATCCTGAGAATAACCTCAGTCGGCAAAGTGGGACGGCCAAGCTCGTATGCGGACATGGAGGCACGAGTCCGTCGTCGAGGAGCAGGGTTTTGCTTTATCAGATGTGCTTGCGCCAGAGGTGACCAGGATATACCATTTTCCCGTAGAATTCTCTTCAACCGCATGTTCTCTTCTACAAGAATCCGGTTTGCACGTCTCATGGGATGGTGAAAGGATGCCTGTGCTTGGTCTTCCTTATCGCGGCATTCCCAAGGAAAGGCCGCCTACGCGAAGGTTAGCAAACTCCGGCGCTCTTGCCTGAATAATGTCAGATGGCGGAGAGGCTTTTCTTACCGTCGAAAGGCCAGCCATAATGGGAAGTTGCTTCCCAGGACCAAAAGCTGCGGTTTTGGTCGGTTGAGACAATGCAAGTCAGGACGTCGGGTTTGCTGGTGGAGGGGACTACCTGGGTAGCCTCCTTTCCGTTGTATTGGGAACGCAAGACGTCTCCCCAGAACACTCCGTACACGAACTGAGAACTGAAGTAATCAAAACCCTGTGGGGTCGTTGATGGCTGATGAGTGAACTGACTCTGAGTGCACACTGTGGAGATGAAAGGGGGAAAAAAAGGAGTGGAAATTAGCAGTTCAGTGAAGTCGTACGGAGTACTCCGTACATGGCTCCTGAACTCCACGTCCTGAATCCGAGGCAGGAAAACACAGGATCCACGACACGATGTTGAGCGATGCCTGGAGCAATCCGAATGTCGGATCGATAAGCCGGGAAGGCGGCACCAACTGGCTGCGGTGGGGGTGCAATTAGGGTGTGGCCAAGCCAAACAACACTGTCAGTCTGACGAGGCCGCAGAGAAGGCCGGCGAGTTGGGTTGTATGGGGAAGGGGAACGGAGTACGGAGTATGGTGATGCAGATGGAGAAGTTGCAGGATTGAGTTGCAAGTTGGGACATAGTGACGAGACCAGGACCTTGCATTGGGGGGGTTGAACATAAATTGTGTCATCGGCGCACTTGCCCGACAATTGGACTGATCAATGTGGCTACGTGCTCGTTACACGGCCGCTTCAGCAGGTCGTCGGGACCCACCAGAGGCGGAAGAGGATGCAAGCACTGGGCTAGCCGTGTCGTTTCATCGCATCCTGTGATGGCAACATTTGGAGTTGGGATTGACCAATCCGAGAATGCGCTTTTTACGTTTCACCGTTGCTGAAATCCTGCGCGCGAGCAAATAGTCCAACGTTTTTTCCAATGACATGACATGACACGTACGGCATGTCTCGGCGATGTGATTCGGGACATCAGCATCAGGCCATGATCGACCCGTCAGACGCTCGAATCGAGCTTCAAACCGAACCTCCTAGACAAAGCACCCACGCGCGCGGCCCCCTGTTTCTAAAAACGGCGGAGCTCGCACCAGACGGGTCGCAAATTGTCACGAACCGGTCAAAAGTCTAATAAGTTGCCTTGCGATAATGGCTGATGAAGCTGAGGACAGTGCTCAGAGCACCCGTCCGCGCGCTATTACGTGTCTAGGTACCTGTTCACGTGAACGTCCCTGGACATTTATTTGCCAAACTGCGAACCTCGAACCCGGGGTCGAAACCGAAACTTTGCCGTGTTGGTCGTGCTGCCAAGAACTGCATCGCATAGTCAGATGAATGGGAGCGGTCCATCAGTGGAAGCCTGGGCACAAGTTACAAAATGTCATGTCGCCGAGGAGGCACTGTCTCATCCTGAAAGTTCGTAAATGAATCCTTCAACCCTCGTCGTCTAGATAGATTCTTCGGTGTGTCATGGCCTGCATTCAGAGTTGTTTTCCGTAGTCCTCCTTCCAAATCCTATCCCACTTCTCCTTATCTACAGCGAATTCACGGACGTAGTCGAGTTCCAGATGGTGCGTTCGCCTTCCCAGCAAAACCAAACTATGCAGAGGAGGACCAAGCAGATCGTCAGTCGAACAGAGCTCCTCCAACGTCCCAGCAACGAACTGTTCTGTCTTCCCGCCCACTCGTGCCGCCCCAACGGCCAAACTATCGCGGGTATATGCAGCCTCCCTCTTCTCGTCCTCGATCTCAATCATCTGTTTCGCGCATTGTCCAACCGTCATGTATCTCGGGGGTTCATAGACCAATCTCCCCCTAGCCATGTTCTCCAGACTCTGCTCTTTGACTTTGATATCCAGCAAGACCAACGTATGTAAACCAATGGCACGATTCTCTTTGATGCGGTCGTAAAACGAGGCAGGCTTCCACGACTCGGTAAAGAATACCATGGAAACTGTTTGTCCAAAATTATATAGCTGAAGGCCGCAAGCGCCGATGCCGGACAAGATGGACGCGTTAGGTACAGTCCGCACAGGGACAGACAATTCGCGAGCTCGAATAACTAGGTCGGTGTGTGTCGTCGCGCTGCGTCCTAATCAGCCTCGTTTGCGCGCAGTCGCTAGCATCCTGTGCTCACCCAAATGGATCGCCGACGACAAGGAAGGCGACGTCTTCGTTTTGGGCGCTGCGCAGCATCTCGTCGCTGTTTGATTCGACCATTTCACGGTCGGCGATTGTTATTGACCGGCCATAGTAGTCCTCCTGCGAAAGAACATTAGTCAAGATGCCAACGTGAGCCACGACGAGGGCTTACAAGCACAGATTGGTCTACAAGCAAGATGCTGGTGTAGGCTTCCAAATACACCCTGGACGCCTTCCTGACGACCTCTAGACCTTTGACCGTGATGTCGGTCTCGTCGGAGAGACCAAGTCCCACGAGGTACAGCATCCTGAAGAAAGCCACAGAACCCAAGACAAAAACGAGCGAACCAAGAGTGGTTGACGTTTGTGAGGTACCAAAAAAAAAAAAAATACCCCTCCACGGCACAGCTCTCTATCAGACAGGTCCCGAGTGATCTTTCAGCCACCAGACCAGTACGGGTACCTGTTGGGCAAAGTACCTGCGCATGTACCTTAAGTACTTTAGTCGCTAGCAGTCACCCCAGCCAGCCTGCTCCCAGTGGAAACATTTCCGCCAGCGCGAGCGCGAGAGCAACATCAGCCCAGACTGGGTTCAACGACGCATCACGCAGCGCATACAACAGCAAGCGGCCGCGTCGCCGCCACCATGGCCGACTCCAAAAAAAGCAGCGCATATGGTGCCCCGGCCAGCGACACCGATTTTCGAAAGACGTGGGACCTAGACGAATACGCAGCCAAAGCCAGGGAACGCGAGGCCAAAGAGAAGGAGGAGGCCAAGGCGCGCTACGAAGCAAAACTCGCCGGCAAAAAATACCACAAGCCACTGACCGGCGATGAGAAGTACACGACAGCCAGACGAAATGTCATTGACCTCACGGCACAAGTCGGCAAGACGCAGCTCGTGCCCGCCGGCGCCGGCGTCGGAAAACGGGGTCGAAGCGCCGGCTTCTACTGCGAGCCGTGCGACCTCACGTTCAAGGACAATAAGCAATTCGTCGAGCATTTGAACACCACGCAGCATCTGCTGAATACCGGCCAAACGACCGAGGTCAAACGTGCTACTGTGGAGGAGGTTCACGAGCGCATTTCCTACTACATCCGAAAGAAGGAAGAACTGGAGAAAGAAAAGGCCACCAGCCTACACGAGAGGCTGCAAATGCGAGAGGAGGAGAGGGAAAAGGAACTCGAGGAAAGAAGGCGCCGGAGAAGAGAGGAAGCGGAGAGGAAGCGGAAAGAAAGGGAGGACGCCGCCAAGGTGAAGACGGAATACGGGGAGGATGTGCGCGTCGAAGGAGAGCACGACGAAGATGACATGATGGCTCAGATGGGCTTTACTGGATTTGGGTCATCCAAGAAGTAGTAGTCTTTTCTCCCTCCCAGAGATGACAGGCGTAATGAAAACATTTGATACCCCATGGCGACGCAACTGTCGGACCAAGACTTTACCCGTGTGGAGATGGCGGCTCGTGAGTGAAGAAGAGGCACACGAGGAGCGTACTATATCTGACCCCATTGCAAACCCCCAAAGGGACTCTCAATGTTTCTCGCATACTGCTCGACCGACCTGTTGTAAGACGCAGCTTGGTGAGGCTCGGCCGAACGTTGACAGTCATAGACTCATAGCCATGTCACCAAGAAGCTGCGCCAGATTTTGCCCCACGCGCTCGACACCACCAACGCCAACACCAACGCACCACCGTGTCCATCCCCGAATCAAGCGCGTACAAGTATCGTCCCTTGGCTTCACCAACAACTAGAATCCTAGACAAGACGGCGCTGTCTCATACTGTAGGACGACACAAGGCTAGGCGGCGTCATTGAGGGGAAAAAGCGGCGGCGTTGCCCAGTCTCGACCACCAAGGCTTCAGCAATCCCACGTCTGCGTTTGAGCGAAGCCATCCCTCACCCAACATCCAACATCCAGCATCCAACATCCAACATCCGACACGCAACACGCAACACGCTACACGCTACACGCTGAGCTGGGCCTTGTCAGCTTTGCATTGTCCTGCCAACGCTGCAAGCCAATGTCAAGGACACCGCAAACTGCGCTGTCGTCTCAAACCTGCCTGGATACGCGGGCCAGCAAGAGTGGCCCGGAGTCAAGTAGACGGTTCAGGTTCTAGTTGTCTGAGCTTTCAGCTTCACGGCCATGGATGCAGCGTTTTTCTTGTCCCTTGCCGCTGGCGTTGTCTCTGTGTTCCTGATGAAACATGGCCTCCGGGCACTCGGATGGCTAGCTTCAGCGGTTTACCACTTCATCCCAACCCGTTATAGAGCTTCACAGAAACCCGACGATGACCACGTTCAGATTCTAGTCCTGGGCGACATTGGGAGAAGTCCGCGCATGCAGTATCACGCGATCAGCGTTGCCAAGCACGGCAGAAAGGTTGACATTGTGGCCTACAAGGGTGAGCACGCGGCACAGTCTTCCTCCTCTGTTCTCTACCGGGATGCCGCTGACGTCGATGCCTCGCAGAAACAGCCAGACACCCAGACCTCATTGGCAATGAAAGAGTGTCCATGTATGCTCTCGCGCCGCAACCAGAGTGGATTGCATGGGGAACGCTGCCCTTCTTCCTGAACATACCATGCAAGGTCATTCAGCAGTTCTGGACTCTGTTTCACACCATGATGTGGGCGACTCCGGCCGCAAAATGGATCATCATTCAGGTACGATGAGCAATCCGAGCTTGCAAAGAAGACCGCATGGCGTTGACGCTCCCAGAACCCCCCCTCGATTCCCACTTTCCACGTCGCCCTCGTCGTATCTCTCGTCCGTGGGAGCAAAGTGGTCGTTGACTGGCACAACTATGGACACACCATTCTTGCCCAGAAACCCCTGTACTCCATCTTCGTCCCATTCTACAAGTGGTACGAGATGGCGCTTGGCAAGGTCCTCGGAAACGCCAACCTCGCCGTCTCGGATGCCATGGCCCGTGAGCTTCGAGGACCGAGATTCAACTTGAAGAAGCCGGTCTACACTCTGCATGACCGCCCTCTTGACCTCTTCCAACCAATCACTTCTGCCAAAGCGAGACGGGAGTTCCTGTCGCGGCTGCCCGAGACGAAACCACACGCCAAGGACATCCTAGACGGGACGATGCGGCTCATTGTCAGCAGCACGTCGTGGACTCCAGACGAGGACTTTAACATTCTTCTCGAAGCCCTTGTGCTGTATGCGAACCCCAGCGAAGACGACGCCTCCAGAGAGCCGCCTTCGCCCATTCTGGCCATCATCACCGGCAAAGGCCCCGAGAGGGAAAAGTACCTCGAGATGATCAAGCAGATCCAGGACAACGGGCGGCTCCCTGGCATCAAAATTCTGACAGCCTGGCTATCCAACCGCGACTACGCCTCGCTCCTCGGCTGCGCCGACCTCGGGATTTCTTTGCACAAGTCCAGCTCCGGCGTTGACCTGCCCATGAAGGTGGTCGACATGTTTGGTGCCGGTCTGCCCGTAGCAGCTTACAGTGCATTTGAAAGCTTCAGCGAGCTCGTCAAGGAGGGACAAAACGGGTGCGGCTTCGAGACCCCAGCGCAACTGACGGACATCCTGGGGAGGCTGTTGAGCGCCCAGGGCCAGGACGAGCTGGCCCGGTTCAGGAAGGCAGCCATCGAGGAGGGTTCTCTGCGATGGGACGAGGAATGGGACCGTGTCGTGGCCCCCGTCCTGGGCTTTGGTAGCAAAACACCAGCTGCGCAGCAAGTCAAGCACTAGAGACATGCCGCGAAGCAGCGCCCCAATATGAGCAAGCTTTACTAGTTGTCTCACTATAACTACATGCCGTTTGCACCGCCCGTGAAACTCGACGCCCCTCGTGGGAAGTGGCAGCCACCAAATACCGACCGACCAACCAACTCCTGGAGTCGGATGGAAAACGCCGCTGCTATGAAAACAGAAAACGAACAAAGAAACGCCCCAAGTCTCCCGTATCGTACCCGTTTCGTCACTTTTCAATCTTCCCCCAAGCTCTCGCGGACACACTTTCGGCACCTCTTCCTGAAGTCCTTGTGCTTCCCTTCCCTCTCCTCGCGCAGCAGCCTCGCGGCCTCCACGTTCGCGGGGCTCTCGTCGTTGGGGCTATGAAACAGGCTGATGGTGCTGAGGAGGATGGTTTCCGGGGACTGGACAGGACTCCATCGCTCGGCGGCGGTTTCGTAGCCGTATTCGTCGTCCTCGGGAGGATGGAGGATGGAAATGCAGAGGTTGCCGTTCTCGTAGATGTTGGGGTGGAAGGGGATGGGGGCCTGGAACGTCAGAGACGGCGGCATGTGCGGGTATGTTAGAGGGAAGACCATGCGGGCTCGGAAGTTGCCTCCTGCAGAAACGAGGGCGTTAGCCAGAATGTCGAGGGTGTCGAGGGGGTCGAGGGGTGCTGCGGGCATTCGGGCAGAGGCAGCACGAGGGCGTCATCAGAGGGGCGGGAGGAGAGGCGCACCGCCGTAGTACTTGCAGTCGTCGTTGATCATGAGCATCACCTCCCACTCGAACATGTTGCAGTCGTTGGCGAGACCGCACGAGATGCCGGGCAGGTCTTTGCCCGTTTGGATGTCCTTGAGCTGGCGCTTGAGGAGGGAAGCGGCTGGGGAGGTGCTTGATGCCATGGCTGGAGGACTGGACGGAGCCTGGGACGGTGTTGTGGAGGATGAGTGCGGTGCGGTGCGGTGCGTTGCGTTGCGGCGCGGTGCGGATATTGAGATGAAGCCGAGTGCTGGGTTGACGGGGTCGAGCCGAGCTGTGGTGGGCTCGAGGTTGGAGACGGCGGAGTCGGAGTGGCGGTTTCCTTTTGGCGGGGACCCAGACATGGACGCGGAACCTGCAAAGAAACGGTGTCTCGTCCTCATCAACACACGACAGCAATCCTTACGAGCAGGCTCAGCCTGGCTGCAGCCCTGCGAAGCCCGCCGCATGTGAGGGGCCATGGCCGCCACAATCTCTTGGAACTGTCAATGATGCGTGGTCTATGTTGCGTCTCGTTGTATTCGCCGGAAGCTGGGGACTCGAGCTGTGAAGTACACGCCACGACATCGAGATGATTGGCAAACAAAACAACAGAACTTGCCATGAGTCAACAGTAAGTGGACCAAATTGCACTACGAAGTACTCTTGGCATCAAAAACCAGAAAGCCGCCGTTTGCTGGCATCCTTCTTGGATCTTCGCGTCATCACAGCTCATCCGCAGGTCCGATGATACGGGGCGAATTTTGTCGTCCGTTGGCCGGTACGGGTTGTACAGCCGAGGCCTTGATCAACTAGGAGCTGAACCAGGAGCTGAGGCCGAAGCCCGCAGCTGACCTCGGGGATCCTGGCGAAGCCCCTGTGGCATACATGTGAGGAGGTTGCATACTTGGTCGTGCCACGAACATGGACGAACGTCGAGTCAATCTTGCACGAAAAGCCAAACACCTCGGACCAAAGGTCGCCCGTTCCATACATCATAAAGCGGTCGAGAAAGAGCAAGCCGAACCCCGTGCCTGCGTCCCAACGTCGACGTAGATTAGCCGTCTAGCAGAAAGGATGAGAATATACAACGATAAATTGGCCCCCAAATGAGTACTGTTTGCTATATTGAGAGCTTGTACAATAAGCGGCGAAACGCATTGGGCCCTGATGCATGCGAGCGTGACTTTGCATGCCAGTCGCATCCCCTGCAATGGAATCTGAAAGCCCGTTTCATAAGCTGGGCATCCAAGTACGAGGCTTATTACTAATTAGCCTGCATACACGCACTGCAATAACATAGGAGCAGATGAGACGAGGCCAGAAATGGAATATGCCGCTCTCTCCCGTAGCGCTGTCGCTCGTGTCCCCTACTCTAACGGGTCCACGGACAACATCTCTCCTCACCCACCAGAGCGTCGACATAATCCGCAGGAACTTCTCAATATCAGGTCCTGGGACTGCGTTGCAATGGACCCAACGGTAAGCCCATTCTCCTTCCGATGATCGACAATCATCCAGATGACGCTAAGACTTCAAAGTCCAACCCCCAAGTCCTCTTCAGAGAGCAAGCTGAGCCTGGGCTCTATCTTGTTTCTCCCAGAAATCCCAATGAACTCTGCACGCACGAGTATATTTGGAAATCGATCCGTGGCTTCGGTACGTGTGGCTGATACATTTTTATCTAGCATCTTCATCGTTCATGGTCTTAATGGCGGACCAACAAGGACATGGCAGCACCCCGACACCAACTGCATCTGGTTTCGTGACCTTCTGCCTCAGCGGCTGAGAAGCCAGGAGACCCCGTGCAACGCCCGAATATGGACATACGGGTATAACGCGAGCTTCTCTTTCAGCACGGAGACTATATATGGTCATGCTCTGACTCTGCTGAACCGTGTCAAGGGTATCAGGAAGGGCTATGAGGTACCGACGCTTCTCGGGGCTCCCAGTAGCTTCACGAGCGAGAAGATGATAACAGCCTGCAGGGACGCAAAATAATATGGATATGCCATTCTCTCGGGGGCATAGTGGTGAAATCGGTGAGTCACTCACAGACGGCGCAGCTGGTTCTGGAAACAAGCCGTTCTCACCAGCACAGGCCCTGGTCGAAGCCTCGATCCAGTCTCGCTACAACACGATACATTCGGCGACCGAAGGCATCATCTTCTTGGGAACTCCCCACCGCGGATCCGGAGCCGCCACCTTGGGGCAGGTTGCGGCTTTAGTTGCTGGAGCCGCTGTGCCCGGATGGCGCGTCTTCAATCGCGGCCTGTTAAAGGGCCTGGAGAAGGACAATGACGCCCTCTTCCAGACTTGTAATCGATTCGCAAATATATGCACAGACATGCGCATTCACTCGTTTTACGAAACCATGCCGCTGGGGCCCCGGGTGGTACGGCATATCTGTCTTCTCGTCTGCTCGCTCCTTCTAGGGGCTAACGCGTAGCCTCTAGATCGTTGAACAGAATTCCGCTATCCTTAGCATGTCGAACGAAGAAGTAGTGTATGGATTGTGGGCAAATCACAGGGATCTTTGCAAGTACAGAGATGCCGACGACCAAAATTGGCTTCCTGTCCTTACCAGTATTCTCGATCTTGTCGCCGTGAAAACTCCTGGACAGGGAGCGACAGGTATGATGGAGACATGGATTCTGCGCCGTGAATACGAGCGATCTAACGGGCAATTCTAACAGGCTACCACGCGGGCGGCCAGTCGTATCTGCCAGACACGTCATATGTTCATTCATATGTGGCTGAGCTCCCGGTTCACGGCCCGGCTCGGCCACCTCAGCGTGACGATGGCAATGCGTTTCGTCCCAGGCCACATTACACGCCGCAGGCGTCAACGCTTCCATATCCTGACGATGAGTACGATGAAAATGCCCGCCGTAGGGTTTACGGCTTTCGGCAGATAGACGGAACGACGTCTTATGGCGGAAACATCCAACCGAACCCGCAGTATCCGCCTTACCAACCACGACCGTCGAAAACGGCACGAGTAGAAGCACTAGCGCCTCTCCCACCGGTAGCATCTTCTGCAACATATACGCAGCAGAAAACTAGTCCTCAAAGCGAGCCACGACGGGACGTGGCTCAGCGTACCGCCTCTTCGTCTGCTTCATCTGGGCCTCCTGGGCGGCGGCCCTATCCTGTAGCCAGCTCTGCTCATTCAAGAGAAGACTTTTCCATGAATCGTGCCTTCTTGCCAGAGAGGAGCAAAACAAGCAGCGAACCGCCAATCTCAGGCGTAAAGGCCGTCCCGAGTCCAGACACTAGCACACCCTCTGGAAGTGAAGGCCAAGCCGCGGACGCCGGGCAGTCCGACACCTCCAACGACGACGTCACGAAAGAAGTCGTGGTTCAATGCGATGCCTGTGGGAATTCCGTACGGTGCTCTCAGCCTCACGTGGAATGCAGCGAATGCTTCGACTACGACCTGTGCATAAACTGCTGGCAGCTCGACCGCATCTCCAAGCAGCACAAGAACAACCACCGAGTCACTCACATTCTCAACTCGCACATTATTTCTCCAGAGGACCTGAACCCGCCCAATGATGCCGTCAATCCCGAGCACACCCCCGACGGGTCAAGAAGAAACTGGAGCGTCCACACGGTACCAAAGAATTCCAACGACGGATCGCAGGGCACGAGCGACTGGCGAGTGACTCACCTCCACGGACACGACTCGCACGCCAGATTCCTAGCCAGCGCTGCGCCGGGGCATTTTGCCATACTCGTCTTCCTTTGTCTGTACATCTCTCCCTCCGTCAGCAAGGACGACCTACAGACGCTCCAAAGGGAGGGACTCGGGTGGCTCCGGATTTCCTTCGGCACGCTGCGCAACAAGAAGGAGTTTTTCCACGCTCGACACCGAGAAGATACATTCGACTCGCGAAGTCTCGAGCACGACTCTCTGCCCCAGAAGCTCCTCAAGGAGTACTGGTACGACGTCGTGCGCATCCCCACTGCCGTGCAGACCCTGCGAATTGCCTCTGATGCGATTGTCAGTATCCCAGGACACCAAGCCACGGACGTGGACTGCGGATTGATCCTGCAGTGGTCACATGTTCGGTGTTTTGAAAAGAGCAACGACGCACTGGTCCGGATTGCAGTACAACACATCAGGTAAGTATCAGGGATCAGGACCCAGCAAGGCCTCCCCGGCCCGCGGACAGAATGGACAACTTGCTCGACTTTAGCGAGCCTCTCGTGCGTGCTCTGGACCCCGACCGGCCGATGAGAGCCTCCGAGCACTCGCCGACCGCCCGAGCTGCCCCGTCCGCCACTGCGAGCACTCGTGGCGAGGAGAGTGAAGAGCTTTCGGTGGAGGACTGCATTGCGGCCCTAGTGAAGATAAGACAAGAGGTCCACGACGCCCAGCAGCGCGATACCCGGATACAAGCGCTCCAGCTTCGGGTAGAGCAGGAAGAGGAGGAGAAGCGCCAAGCTATTCTGCAAGCCCTGTATTTACGGGGCCTTCTGGAGCTTGGGGCAGGGCTGGCATGGTCCTGACTCCCGAGTCGCTCAAACAACTGAATAATGAGGCCGTGTGTTACCAATGGCTGAGGAGGCGACGCCGGGGAAGCCGCTGCGAGTAAATTCCCCCGTGGCTATTCTCGGTGGACAGAACATGTAACAGCGTAGCCACCCTGTAGCGGAGCTTGTGTAGAATTACGAGGAAGCATTCACATCTCGAGAGAAAAAAGGTGCTCAGTCTAATTACGCCGCGCCACAATTAAATGCCCTTTATGTATATACTGTACTGTATACCCGCCATCTCTCATTAGGGGTAGTAATAGTTAGTCCTGTAGGGCGACTCGTCGTCATCCGGCCCCCGCTTTTCCGCCGCCCACAAGTCCGGATAAGTGGGGCCGTAAACGGGAGCGGCTAGACGGTTGGAGGCGTTTCTTGGCTCCCGAAAGCGGAGTGCGGAGCACCCCTCGGTTTATATACAACGGACCACTGATACTCTTTACATCCTGTGACAATATAGCACCACCGGCCGTCGGGTATCTCGGTCGAGCCGGCACGAGGCTGCTGGGCCATACAGCTTCTCTGCTCGCCTGACTTCCGCCAACGCTGCAACAATAAGGTGCAAAATGCCCCCATTACCATCCGTGTTTTGTCTTGTACTAGCTGGTATATGAGGCCGAAGCCCGGTATTCCCGTGATTCGCATACTTCACGACGCCTTGTTATCCACACACAACACACCGGCTTTCAAACACCATGCTGCATGTGGCTAAATTGATGGAACTTCCCTACCAGAATGGGCTCTTGGAAGAAACCAGCACGCAGCGGTAATGACTTACAGAAGACAGTCGATACGCACTTGTACATTGCTAGACGCGAATGAGTATGCCCACGCTGCTTTGTAAAACTTTGCGTTCAAGGGGTTCAAGGCCTGGATTAGAACTTGACCAATGTTCACCGACCCCCGGTAAGCTTGCTGATTCCGTTTGAGCCATCCGTTATTCCGCCACATGTGCCCGCTTGAATTCATGACAAAAATGACGAGCGTTGCGATGCGTCCAACATTGCGTCGTGACATGCCACCTTGACCAAAAATGGATGCTGTCTCGAGCATTCGATGCAGTTGCTGAGGCGGCAAATATCCTTTTTGGGTTATAATGACGAATAGCGTTGCTCTGCGCAACGTGGCTTGGTGGTCTGGTGGTCTAGTGGTATGATTCCTCTTTCGGGATGTGGCCCCCGTTCCGTAGAACGTGTATAGAGGAGGTCCCGGGTTCAATCCCCGGCCAGACCCATATTTTTGTCGTCATCGTAACTATGGTGTTTGTGCAAACTGATGCGGCAGATGTCTGTTTATGATTGACTCGTGAAATTTGTGCAATGGGATGGGTGGGAGTGCCGCAAGGACTCATTTTTGGTCGTCGTCATTACGACAGTGCCGGTATTAATGCTCCGTCGAATGACCGACCCAACACAACGTCAGGCGAGAGCTAAGAGTGCATCGGTATGGGCATGATGCTAATTTTGGTTATCTCAACGCCGATTAACAACGTTTTGTGTCCACTTTCTGTAATTGGAGGTTGGCGTGGCGTGGCGTGGCGTGAATCTGCGCAAGGCAGGAAAGGAAGGAGCTCCTTCCCTCGTTGTGGCAACGCCAACCAACCCCTGGTCCGCAACAGCCGCGACAGACGCCTGGGGATGCATGCGGCCTTTTCATAAATCGAATCACGGCGCGTCAATCTGGTCCATCTTTTGCATATTGACATGTCCCAGTTGTTGTGGTTGTGTGCCTCCAATCTTCAATCTAGCCGACGACGAGAGCTCCTAAAGTCTGGTTGTTGTCCTGCCGAGACGAGACACCTGACAGGCCGACGCGCAGTTGGCCCCACGCCAATCAGCGAAGTCGCTTCGTCGGACTGACGACGTGATGACTGGCAAAATCCCTCCCCTTCACAATCGCGCCCGCCGCCCGTCCTCGCGATAGACTATCCGAACGCCGTCTGCCGCCATACCAACATGCTGTCGTCACCAGTATGAGACGTCGCCATGGTGTTTATCGGCCTCCTCTCCTCCGACAAGGCCTCGGCCGACCGGCCGAGGCCGCAGGAGACCGAGTTGCTGCCAGAATACATCATTGACGAGGCCCAGCTCCCGTGCGTACCTCCAGAACGGCCAAACCTGCGGGAGTTAAACACGAGTCTTGAGGCGCTTGCCGCCGTGTTCCCGGACATCCAAATCGAGGTCTTTAGGGAGTTGCTGTCCAACTTTGACGGCGAGTCGAGGCTGGCCCTGGTGGCCAATGCTCTGCTCAAGAACCGAGTCGACTGCGTCAAGGGCCGATGGAAGGTCGCGGACAAGCAGCAGGCTGCCGCGGCGGCGTTGCCCAAGAGCGACATGTTCCGAAGCCAGGAATACATACAGGCCGCAAGGACGCTGGCCGCACACGAGTTCCGCGGGCTGTCCAGGTCCACCGTCAACGCCGTGCTGGCAGAGTCCAACCACTCCTACCTCGACGCCCGACGGACCCTGGTGGCGTTGTCTTCGAAGTCGTGGCGCTTCACGATACAGTCGCTCCTCCTGCGACGCAAACCCCTGGCGAGAGGGGAGGCGGAGAATCATCCACTGGTGGTGTGGCGATCGACCGGGCAGGGTTCCATCACGCCCACCATCAGGACGACGGAAAATGCCGAGCTGGACCGCGAACTGTACGACGCACTCGTACGGCCTCTGAAGCAAAAGATGAAGGATGACCGAGAGGTCAAGGACCGAGTCTTGGCCGTCTTGCTCAACCAGGAAGAGGCAGAAGCTGCATCCGCCACGCATGAATGCGCCTGCTGCTTCGTCGACTACAGCTTTGAGGAGTTTACGAGCTGCAGCACACACGGGCACATGATTTGTCACAACTGCGTCCAAAACTCCATCAAGGAAGCTCTGTTCGGCCAGGGATGGCTGAGCAACATCAACGCCGACACCGGCACCCTGAGGTGCCTGGCGGTCGACAGCGGCGGCGGGTGTCTGGGCCACATCTCATCCGACCACATCCACCGGGCATTCATGCAAGAAAAGACTGGCGCAGAAATCCTCCACAAGCTGGACCAGCGGCTGGCGGAGCTCAGCCTCGCGGCATCCAAGGTTCCGCTGATACACTGCCCCTTTTGCAGCTACGCCGAGGTCGACGACATCTACCTGCCCTCGCGCCAAGGACGGCCGCGCTTCAATACAAGAAGCATCCTCAACCTGGCAGTCATCTCCGTCATCACGGGCGTCTCGATGGTCGCGTACCCGTTCGCGCTCGCAGCAGCGCTGATATGCCTCACCGTCAGCGTGGGGCTCAACGTGCGGCGAGACATTGGCGGCGAGTGGAACAAGGCCGTCCACAGGCACTGCCGACGGCGCCGCGGCCTTCGATTCTCGTGCCAGAACCCGGGGTGCGGCAGGGCGTCGTGCCTGTCGTGCCACAAGGCATGGGCCGACATCCACGTCTGCCACGAGTCGTCCCTCGTCGCGCTCCGAACGCAGGTCGAGCAGGCCATGAGCATGGCCGTCAAGCGCGTGTGCCCGCGCTGCAGCACGTCCTTTGTCAAGAACGCGGGCTGCAACAAGCTCACCTGCCCGTGCGGGTACAAGATGTGCTACGTGTGCCGCGCGGACCTGGGCGACGAGGGATACCGGCACTTCTGCGACCACTTCCGCCCGGACGGCGACCCGCGCGCCTGCACGCAGTGCGACAGGTGCAACCTCTGGGAGTCGGAGGACGTCGACGCCGTGCTCCGCCAAGCCCGCGAGGTGGCCGAGAAGAAGTGGCGGGACTCGGAGAAGCGCGACCTGTCCGGCGTCGACGTCGCCTACCTCGAGACGGGCGTCGCATCGCGAGGCGCCAACACGACGCTCGATCAGCTGCTCACCATGGGGGCCCTGCCCACGCTGTCTGATTTTCTCGATCTTCTCGTCGAGGCCATTTACTTTTGACACGAGGCGCTGCTGGGCTTGCATTACCGGGGCCCTTTTTTTCTTGTCTGTTTCTGTTTCCCCCCCCCTTTCTTTTGTCAGGGCGGAATCAATCACCTTTCGGGGCATACAATGGATGGCGTTTTTCTCGACGGGCCCGGCAGAGGATGTATGTATATCGGCGGTTGGATCGGGCAAGCTCGGAATCTCACGCACACACATGTGCCTACACCGCTAGCTACGTAGGTAGGTATTCAGGTCGGCATCCGCAGCGGTGCTCGATGCTGCGACGCACACGAGATTCGATACTCGGACACGATGCGATCCCAGGGCGCAGTCAAGCGGACAGGCCACCATGGATCCGAGTGGACGGTTTCCAATGCAGAACAATTTATTTCTTTGTACAGTACATGGCTTCCACCCGGTGCGCCCGTCTCCACCCGTCCGACTTCCTCGGTTGTTGATACACGTCATGGTCAAATCTTGCTGCTGCCGCTGGCGTCGAGCAGCTCTACGCCCGCGCCTCCAATGGCCAGCTTGCCAGTCTCCTTGACCTTGGTCTGGAAGATGACCTTGTTGCCCTCGCGCCACATCTCGGTGACGAGGGTCTGGCCGGGCTCGACGGTGCCGGCGAAGCGGACCTTGATGCTCTTGAAGGGGCCAAAGGCCTCGTAGATGGCCTTGGCGGCGACGCCCATGGAGCAGAGACCGTGGAGGATGGGGCGCTTGAAGCCGCCCATCTTGGCAAACGAGGGATCGATGTGCAGGGGACTGTTTACTGCGCCTCAGCAGTGGGCCTTTCCGGCGAGGCCGTGGCCAGAGAGGAAGGGGAGACAGAGAGAGAGAGAGAGAAGGGGAAAAGGACATACTTGTAGTCGCCGCTGAGGCGGTAAATGGCAGCCTGGTTCTCGGCCGTCCTGGACTCGACGACGGTGTCAGGGGCACGTCTGGGAACGGCGTGGGCGGCGGTGGCGGCGCCGCGGTCCTGGCCCTTCTTGGGGCCGTCGAAGCCTCCGCTGCCGCGGACAAAGGCCGTCATTTCGCTGTAGAAGACGTCCTCGCCCGTCTCCTTGTTGACGGTGGTGAGGGCGGATTTGACGACGGCCGCGTTGCCCTTGTCCACGACCTCGACGAGCTTGCCGCGCGACTCGAGGGTGCCGCTCGTGGGGAGGGGGAACTTGCGGATCTCGAGGTACTGCTCGCCGTGGAGGAGCATCATGGGCGAGAAGTTGGGGATGATGCTGCCAAAGTCGAAGGGCATCTCGGCGCTGAAGGTGGGGATGACGCCGTACGTCGGGAGCACCTGGAAGTCCTCGGCGCCCTCGCTGTACGTCGGCGAGTCAGCATACCGGCAGCTCTTTACGGCTGGGGCGTGGACGAGACGCAACCTACAAGACGTATTTCAGCTCGGTGTGCTTGGCACCGAGACCCAAGTTGTACAGGATCGCGTCTCGCTCCTCAAACTTGAATTCGACGGGGGGGCCCTCCTTGCCGACGGCGGCCTTGATGGCGTCGAGGTACTCGTTGCTGGCCGAGGGCTCGTCAACCTTTTTCGCAAGAGATTCACAAATCAGCAGATAGATCGTTGGTGGTAGATTTTGAATTTTGTCTCGTCTTGTTTTGTCTTGATTCTCATTTTACAGGCCTAGTCTCATCTATTTCCAATTTCTTTCCTTCCCATTCTTTTGGCACAGGAATATCGTCAAAGGTCAACGTGACGAATAAGAAAAGAGAGCTCTCATACCTTCTCAGCAACGTTTCCCATGTTGGCCATGATCTTCATCATGGAATCCTGAGTCTTCTCGGGGTGATCCGCGCGGCCGTCGTCAAAGTCGGCAATCTCCTTCCAGTGCTTGGCCACCTCCTCGGGGACAAGCTTGACGTTGACGGGGAATCCGTGACCGCCGGTTCGCTGCCAGCGAGTCTTTCCGCACCAGCCGCTGCCGACCTCGTACAGCCCACCAGTGGGGTCAGGGCAGCTGTCGCTGCAGAGAGCGAGAACGAGGGGGGCAATGTAGTCAGGCTTGAAGGCCTGAACCATCTCGGGGGGCATGACGGTAGCGGTCATGGCGGTACCGGCGTTGGGGGCGATGGTGTTGACGTAGATGTTGTACTTCTGGCCTTCAATGGCAAGAGCTCGGGAGAAACCAAGGATACCGCATTTCTGAGAGGCTAGGTTAGCAACGAAAACGGAACAAAGGCAGAGTGAACAAGCCGGGGGAACCTACGGCAGCAGCGTAATTGGCCTGGCCAAAGTTGCCGTAGATGCCGCTGGTAGATGTGGTGTTGATGACACGACCATACTTCTGCTTGAGGAAGTAGGGCCAGGCAGCCTTGGTGACCTTGTAGGTACCGCGCAGGTGCACGTTGAAGACGGGGTCCCAGAGGGAATCATCCATGTTGGCAAAGGCCTTGTCACGGAGGATACCGGCGTTGTTGACGATAATGTCAATGCGTCCAAAGTTATCAATGGCGGCCTTGACAACGGTGTCGCCATCCTCGGCAGAAGCCTTCACACCGGCAGCCTTGCCACCAGCCTTCTTGATCTCACTGACGACGTCGTCAGGGTTCGCGAGATCGTTGACAACGACGGTGGCGCCGTACTTGGCAAAGGCCAAGCAGTAAGCACGGCCGATGCCGGCACCGCCACCAGTGACCAGAGCAACCTTGCCAGTCAAGTCGACCTTGTCGCCCTGCTCGCTGGGACCCATCTTCATGGAATCCTCAAGCAGAGTCATGAAGTCGTTGGGGCCAGAGGGATACTGGGGCTTGTTGGAGAAGTCGACAACCTGGTCCCACTTCTTGAGAATGGCGCTCGGAGTATAGGAGCCGTCGGCCTTGAGCAGCAGGCCGTTGGATCTCTCCCATCTCATCTTGGCGACGTGACCACCGCCAACTTCGAAGATGCCGCCGTTCTCGGTGGTGTTGCCGGAGTGGACGAGAACGGCAACGAGGGGAACAACCCACTCAGGCTTGAGCTGCTCGAGCACATCTGGGGGCATGACGGTGGAGGTCATTCGACTGGCAGCTGGAGGGCACCTGCGTCAGCTTGCTTCGGGCAGCCCCCTTCATTCTCCAAGAAGTGAGCGTCGCCGCCGCTTACCGATAGGAGCAATGACGTTGCTCATGATGTTGTACTTGGCTCCCTCCTTGGCGAGAGTCTCGGTGAAACCGACCATGGCCAGCTTGGCAGCCGAGTAGTTGGTCTGGCCAAAGTTGCCGAAAAGACCGGCGGCAGAGGCAGTGTTGATGACACGGCCATACTTTTGTTTTCTGAAATGAGGCCAGGCGGCGCGAGAGACCTTGTAGGCGCCCTTGACGTGGACCTTCATGATGAGATCCCAGTCCTGGTCCGTCATATTCTTGAAGCTGACGTCTCGGAGAATACCGGCGTTGTTGATGACGACATCGACGCGGCCAAAGGCCTGGATGGCTGTCTCGATGATCTTGTCGCCATCCTCGACACTGTTGTAGTTGGCGGCCGCTTTGCCGCCGGCCTTCTTGATCTCCTCGACGACGACATCGGCAGCCTGCAGGGAATCGGACGCGATGGTTAGCTTGCGGCCCGGGTGCCGAATCCGACCGCCGCGGCGGGAAGCGCAGGATCCAGAACCTCACCTTTGTTGAATTACCCTCGCCTTGGAATGAACCTCCCAAGTCGTTGACGACGACGCTGGCGCCTCGCGAGGCGAAGAAGAGAGCGTAGGCCTTGCCAAGACCACCGCCCGCGCCGGTTACGACGACGACCTGGCCGTCGAATCTCAATTGTTCGGCCATTGTACGATGTAATGTGATGTGGAGATGGCACTCTCTCTTTGTGGAGTGGTTCGACCGCGGAGTCGAGACGCTTCAGCCACGGCAAACGGGCAAAGCAAAGGGAGAGGGAGACAGGGAGAGAGACGGAAAGCGTACGACGATGAAGATGCTGGGGGGAGAAGATGGGGGAGGGGATGATGGGGAAATAAAAGTGAAGAGGAGGCCAAGAAGAACGGAGGCCGGGAGAACCAGAGCGGGTGACGTTATGGCGGCAAGCCTGCAACTGGCGCAGCTCGGCGTGGAGATGCAAGCAACGGCGGATGCTTCTTCGCCTTCGGCAGCAAATCGCCAGTCAAAACTCCAGAGCCTCGGCTGAACAAGCTCAGGCGGGTGCGGAGGGGTCAATGGCGGCAGGTGCGGAGGGCACTAGGCCTGATTGGGCACACCGTGAGCCCGACGGGCTTCACATGCTCGCGCGCGCGCCGCAGGTTGCAGGCTTGCCTCCTGCAAACAATTCTTTTTTTTCTTTTTGTTCTTCTATAATGCCGTGTCGGGGGCGCCCAACCAGCGGAACCCTTTCGTGCTGTTGATCGTCATGCGACCATGTGACTAGTCGTGTTTCTGCCCACCACAGCCGCGGGCACCGACGGCGCAAAAGCCTGGGGTTAGGGTCGTCACATCTTTTCCGCGCCTCCATTCATCAGGGACCTGTTACTGTTATCCTTGCCATTTTTCAATATGAACGACGAATACATCTCTATAAATAATCAGGTAAATAGTCGGGGCGTCGTCTTCTAGCCACGTTTCGGCGACGTCGTTTCAGATTCCCCAATGCCTCGAGTCGTGCCAGCTGGCTCGCCATGTCTATTCCCATAGAAACTTGACTCGCGCAGAACACCATTGTTTAATCTTTACAGAACAAGTGAGTCGAAAATTCCATCTTCTGTCCATAAATCTCTTGAAGGCTAGCGTATTCCTGCACCCCCCTTACTCCGCGGAATCGCCGATTCCTCCCACGTTGCATTGACCCGCTGCCACGAAGATGAGGCATCACCAAACACAGTTCTACGTCAAGTTGTTACCAATCTGCGCTTGTGGCAAACAATCTCGCGACTATCCAGTAAGCACATTCTTTGCATGTTGCCTCGAATCATCTCCGCGGAAAATCCCAGCTTGCTACCGTCCACCAATCTATACATGTAAACCCGTCCCGCGACGGCACATTGCCTCCTGTTCTCATTCGGCCGGCTGCCACGACGCCGCAATAACCGTCCAGCAATCCTCTTCTCGCCGCCATGGGCCTCTCACTCCAGCGTTGACTCCCGGTAACCACGGTCAGTAGGATTGATTGGCTTCGGCCGAAAGTACGGCTGAAGGATTGCCCAGACAACAAATGAGAGGAGAGTGACCACGCCCGCAACAACCCAGAATATCCAGAACTTGCCCGAGACTTTCCAAACCCCACCGTCGCTATTGAAGAATGACGTGCTGAAGATGGCTGAGATGAATGTCGCGGGCAGGAACAGCATGGTTACCGCCGCGATGGTGCGCATGGCCGCGCTGTCGTTCCTGGTGTAGTGGGCGATTTGAACAGACACGTTCGAATCCTCCTGCGACACCTTGTTAAACGCCAGAGTGACCTCGCTCTGCAGCCGAGCGTTGTTCGCCTCCGCCCGGTGTGCACCGCTCTTGAACATGTGGTGACAAAACGCCAGGCGGTTGCGGATGTTGCGGGAAGCCATCGAAATTTGCCCACTGTCCGACTTGCCATGAAGTTCGAGAAACTGCTCATGGTGCTTTTGGATGCTCTCCACGGACACGGCACCGACCCGGAGTGTTTCTGAGACGTGGGCTGCATGGCGCGAGATTTCATGCAACCACGAGTACTCGGGATCCAGAGACTGCCTCTTCTTCTCCTGCTTGTCCCTCTTCTTCTCCACGTCCCGGATGAGTTTGCGGGTTGCCCAGATGGACGTCTCCTCCAGATCGACCATCTTCTGGATCAGCCGCGGGTAGATCCAGAATGGGTCCCTGAGCTCCCCCGGCGTTGGTCGAGGCTCCAAGACGGCCGACGTGAAGCTGTTCTTCAACTCATCGCTGCGCGGGTCGAATATGACCAACGCCATGTGGTGGGTGGCTCCGTGCCACCGGGAAAACACGTTCAATTTGTCCCAATCGTACAGGATTTCTCTGCTCTTTGATTTCCCGTCCGTCTCGTCGTCTTGCCACACTGCCTTGACCTGAAAACGAGCCCATGAATCTGGAACTGTCAGCTTTCTCATGCTCAGCTTCAATGGCGCCACAGGGAGCATCGCCAGGAACATTGTACTTACTCAAGCCGGACAGCTTTTCCGCTGCGGGGTTTGGCGATTCCGCCAATTCCTCGACGCCAAAGTAGCCGTTGGCGTTTCTGCAGCATTCTTCCCACCAGACCATGGGCATCAGAAAGCATGACGAAATCGAGGCGCGACACTGATCGCAATCCCGGATGATGTTTGCTTTGGCGACGCTGCATCAAGATTAGATGGGAGAAGGGAATGCCTCATCCTCCTTGGCGCACGCACATGATTGTCACTCCGCGCTTCTCCCCAGGTCTATAATACGTCGCTCCAGAGTTCGTGGTGGAGGATTTCTCGATGCCGTCGAGGCATGTTTGAAGCCTAGCTACCTCATTGTCGCCTACTCAATTAGACTTGTGCGTCTTTTTTTTTTAATCAATTTTAGGTCAGGATGCAAGGTACCTTCATGTAGTTGCAGTATTTCCACCGTGGAAGAGTGAGAACAGGTGATTGCCATGTTACGATTCGTCAGCGACCCGATGGATATGTGCAAGACAAATTCCAAGAATTGGTGTTTGTGACGGCCCCAAAGACTCGAGCAAGATTACCAGCCGTTTCAAGCTTGAGCACGGCACGATAATAAAGTAGAACAGCGGAAAATGACGCTGGATTCAGGACATGAATTGGCGCGCGGCACGCAGCCCACAGTCTGCATGCACGAGTCCTGAAGAAAGCATCCCACCCAACTATGTTGAGCCATCAGTTGTACACAGCGGGCGCGGTTCTACAACAGCGGCAAAGGCGAGGTGATGGATAGTTCACGAGACCGGGTTAATTCAGAGTTGATTGCTTCCAAGGCGGAAACCGGCGCGAAGCCCCCCTCAGGTTGGTTTGCTGCAGGACCAATTCCCAAGCACCGGCTCTCTCAGGATGGTGAGACGGGAGGCGATGAGAGGCGGCTTCAGCCGCATTAGCTTCATTCGCGGCTGATCAGGGCGGCCAATAGTCGTCGCAATCCGTCCGACTGCTTGCTCGAGCTGAGTAATGCACCTCCTGCGCAATGCTACGGTATTGAGGCATCCCGCGAGGTCGCACCAGGGGCTTAGACGCTGACAAGTTCCTAGAGGTGTCGGATCAAATGTTGTGAGACAACGTGGCTGTGAATTGGTCGCTCGTGACACATACAAATAGTACGGAGACGTCAGGGACTCACACGATATTGTCTTGGGTTAATAAAGGCGGCGCAATGCTCAGCAAAGGGGGATATACGTCACGAACGTCAATGGTACTGCAAAGCAATCGCGGACCCAGGTTTGGCGGCCCCCTCGGGAAAAAAAAAAAAAAAAGGAATGACGAGGGGGAAAAAAAGGCGCAACTATACTGAGAAAGCGGCATCAATAAGCTGGTACCAGGTCTCAAGCAGGGTAAACCGACGTACTACGTATTATTAGCCCACAGAGTTGCAGGAAAACACTCAACAGGGAGCGAATGAACACTGCAAAAGTGTAAACCCGATTTCGACAACCAGGCTCAGTAGATTGACGGGATCCTTGCAAGACATGTCGGAATAAGCTCATTGTACAGACTAAACCCAAAGGCGATCAATCCGATGACGTCCTTTCTCAGTCGCAAGCCATTTCCCTCGGGATCCTGGAGTCGTCGCGATGCTCTGCGTCTTATCAATCAACTGTGGAGGCCGTGGAGGAACGACCCCAGAACCTCGGTGGGGCGGGGACTCGGTCTAAACTTTATTAGCACTGCACAATAGCTCTAATGCTAGTGAATATTCGGCCTACATGTGCGTCAGCAGATATTGGAGATATGGTGCAATTGGTCGTGATGAGGGCACAGGCAGCGTATTGCTGCCATAGATCACCGGAAGCATGACACTTGACAGATTTGCACTCCACATGCTGCCAATAGCTCCAAGCGTCTCGTTGGAGGACCTGGCCGACGGCATCGCGCAGATGAGGGAGCAGTAGAACCACGAGTGAGGTAGCTATCCAATCGTGCGCCGGGTGTTTCGAATCAACAGCCTGTGAAGGTTGAAATAATTTGATGGGCCGAGAGACAGCTCCAAGCGCTTCAGGTCTCTGCTAAGGGGCCATTCTGCTGCGGCCACGAGGTCTCAACCTTGAAAGAAAAAGGTCAGCAGATGGCACCCGGACCATTACGTGAATGAATGTCCGACGTTCGTCTCCAATATTGGAATACCGAGCACGTCAGGTCTGGTCCTCTTTCATGAGTCATTTCGGAAGGACTGCCAGAGTCATTCATTAATAACCCGCAAAGAGTTCTAGCATTGTGAACGCCAACCGAGCAATAAACTGAGAAATTTGGCTCGTCGTCGTCATGGCCTGACGTGCTAGGCCTGGACCCTGGATTCCGCGTTCCCCACTATGGAGCTCAGGTGTAAGGTGGGACAGTGAGTGGGAATGGGCCGAAAAAAACAAAAACGAGTCGCGTTACATGGCGTGGTGACGGGTTGATTGAGTCCTCTATGAGTGCGGCCGGTTCAGTTCTTTGGTCATACAGATGAAAGACGATGATTGATGCGGTTGAAAGGATGGAAAGTGCGATCGGCCCTGTCTTGCACTGATGAGTAAGCACCACCATCAATCGTACAGCGTTGGTGGGGGCCTTGGCCCCTGTTACAGTCTGGTCAACTAAGTACTTCTTAAGTACTTTGAAGTACGGGGGAGGTACCGGACGCTAGAGGCAGCAGGCTTTTTATAGCTCACACCACACAAGCTTGCCTCTCCTCCGCCTCTCTTTATCCTGCCCACCGTGCCATCGTGGCTCCATTGAGATTCAGAGCCCGGCTGGCATAGGGTGTGCCATGTGCCCATGTGCTGCCCGCCCTCCATTCCGACGATACACCAAGTGTCCAGAGTTTATTCGCCAGGCTCCTCGCCTCGGCCTTCACCACTGACTGGTCCTTTGCAGCTCCTGAGCTGTGACGTTGCTTCGTGGCTTCGCGCATCCGTCGGCCAGACCTCTCTCTTGCCTGATGCGTTTGCCCTAACCCACAGGGCCACCACAGCTGCGGCCTGATGTGTCAAACGTACATCGCATCGTGGCCTCCTCCTATGTACCGACACTGATCCTTACCCTGGCTGCCTGGGATCCGATTGTCCTGGGCCGCTCAACGCCTCGTGCCTCATCAGCATTTCCCTCACTTGGACCACCACGACGTCTTCCCGCCGCCATACTCCTCACCCGCGGGGATTTTTCACACTTTTGTTGCCGTTTACAAGGCATCTCGCCCCATAGCGCATATTTCAATATTTCCGCCAAGGCGAGCCAAAGTCAGCCTCGCTTCTTCGCCTTTGTGCTTGGCCGTCGCGGGTAGCTGCGGGGAGCACTGCGCGTGCAAGGGAAAATAAATACCGGTGCGACCTGCTGGTTCGGATCGTACGATATTGTAGCGCACGAGCTCTTTCCTCCAGTGTATCGAGAGCTCCGCAAGCCTCGAATAAAAGGAGATTACCCATTGAAAACGCAAGCTCTTCATTTCACTTTTTTTTTTCTTTTGGAGGGAGCTGCGTTGGCACATGGCGCATTGTTTCTGGCCATGCCATTCCCAGTCCCTGTCAGCATGAGCAATTCTCCTCCAGAATACTTGTTCGTTGTGAGGTGAGCTGACAACCCTAACCCTCCATCCCAAACGCATCAACACGCAGGTACATTCCTGCTAACGTGTGAATGCTATCCAGGCATGGAAGCCGACTAGACACTGCCGACAAGTCATGGCTTTCAACGTCGCCGACCCCATACGACCCCCCTCTGACGTACGGCGGTTTCCTCCAAGCCAGACGAGTTGGCAACCAAATAGCAAACATACTGGGGCAAGTCAAGTCTGAAGATGAAACACAAACTACGTCAGGCCGCTTCAAAAAGCGGAAGCGCTTCAAGGTTGTCATCCACAGTTCTCCCTTTCTACGATGCGTTCAAACCTCTATTGGCATCAGTTCAGGTCTTGCCCAATCCTTGCCCGATTCCACGTACAATCCGGCCGACTTGATTCTCCCGCGAGCTGTACCACAGGCCGAGCCGCAATTTCAGTTCAAGTCCGCCCTCTTGCGTCTAGATTCTTTTCTGGGAGAATGGCTGTCGCCAGAATACTTTGAGATGATCACACCCCCGCCTGGCCCAGCTCTCATGCTAGGTGGCGCAAAGGCTGAGCTGCTGAGGCGAGAAGATTACAGCATTTACGACCACGTTGCTGAACCCGAGGTCCCACGGCCTTCGTCGGGCTCTCTCTGGCAATCACCAACGTCAAGTCCCGCACAGGCCCCGACATCGCCTTCAACAGATAGCGAGGGGTCGATGAATGTGTCGGCGCTCAGATCTTCTCTTCCTACACGATCCGATGTCAAAAGAGGATACATTCCTCCACGGCCTATCTATGCTGCCTCAAGTTCCGGAAGTATTCCAGATGGGTTTGTTGCTCACGCCAGAGATGCCGCCGTGACCGTAGACTACCAGTGGGATTCAATGAGGGCACCTCTTGACTTCGGCGATGGAGGCAGCCTTGGGGAAGAGTGGGCATCCATGCACAAACGGTTCCGGGGAGGCATTAGAAAATTGGTCAATTGGTATGCTTCGACGGATTCTGCCGGGGACCTGGTCATGAAGCCCGCCAAGGACAATGGTGGCTGCGCAGAGCACGAATTCGACGATGAAGAGGTGGGGACGGTTGTAGTCGTGGTTTCTCATGGTGCTGGATGCAATGCCCTGATCGGTGCAATTACTCACCAGCCAGTGCTGATGGACATTGGCATCGCGTCCATCACCATGGCTTCTCGGAAGCCAAACCTTGATTACAAGGATCTGTTGGCATCGACGCCTGCACCATCCGATCCCTCCGAAAAGCCCCTGGTAGCAGTCGACAAGATGTATGACATGCGGTTGTCGGCAAGCACGGATCACTTGCGACGGTCCAGCGCCTCAACTCCGACTTCCGCGAGATCAAATTTCATCACCAACGTCTGGAACACAAACAATGGCTCGCGGGGCCGGACCTCAACTCTGTCAAGCATAGGCAGCCCAGTCATGAGCCCATTTACATATTCGGATCCCTTCTCCTCCACCGGCAGTCGCAGCACCTCAGCCAGCGCCTCTCTACCACCCATAGTTCGACAGGACTCGGCTCCTCAGCGGCCTTTGCCGAGGGGTCCCGCGCTGGCCTCGGTAGGATTTGGCAGCACAGTTGCGTCTTCCAACATGGGTAGTAGATCGCCGCCTGCAACGTCATCAGGATTCGGCCTGTGGTCCGCTGGCCCGCCATCAGCTGGGCCTTCGTCACTACGACTTATGGACGACGGAAACGACGATGCAGATGACTTCAGCTCCATACTGCCAGACTTTGACCAAAAGCGATTCAAGATAAACCCTCCTCCAAAGGAGGAAAAGCAACTAGATCTGGCAGCGAGGCCGACTTCATCATCAGGCGTGAACGATGCGCCCATGACCGCCGAGTTTCCACCACCCGAGGCAGACAAGGTCCGAGACGCTTCAACACCAACCATGTTCGCCAATCCCATCAGACTCCATACGAACCTCGGAAGCGACAAACCTATAGAGGAGGTAAAAGTAACGCAGCTTGGGGCAGGGCTCGGTGGTCTCTGGGGTATTCCTCCTCCACCGGACGAGGCGGAGCGGTTCCGGGACATGAGCCACACTAAGCGCCGATGGACGGTTAATGAACGAGCCTAGGCTGAGGCGCCCAACGAATTTTGCTATCTCGATGTACTCTTCTTTGCGTAACGTATTAGACCCCAGGGTGGACAGGGTCACAGCCCAGGGGGTTTGGCATGACGACGGAGCGGGAGTTGTGGCATTGAACTTTGCATGGCGTAGGCGCAAAGGGGCACTAGCGTGCCATGTAATCAAGGCATTAAAATGAGTCTGGTTGTCGTGTGTCGTGCGTCGAGCCGTTGTATTTGGCTGTGACGTGCAAGGCAGGGGTAGAATGTCGCAATGGACCACGGGAAGAAGCATGGCAAAATCGGCCTGCTACGTGCCCGAGAGGCGATGCACCACCGATTGACGTATTGTCCATGCCAGCACCATGGCCGCAAGGCCTGCGACACCGACAAAGTAGGGTGAGAAGCGACAAGGTCCATTATTCTAAAAAAAAGTCCATTTACGCGTCTATGCAGTCTATATATACAGTCGCAGTCCCCACGGCGCCCTACAGCCCGTGCGACGGTGTATGCTCTACGAGTACGCTCATGCTCCAACGTCAAGGACTCACGGGACATGTATGACCCTCGATCCAACGGGGTGCCGTTACACAAGCACCGACTGGTGCGGCAGACGAGCAAGCAAGCAAGCAAGCAAGCAAGTATCTGGTGCGGTTCTCTTCTCCGCAACATGAATACGCAGCAAGGCGCCGCGGGCAAGATTTCGTGTCGCCCCGTGGTAGCGCAAGTAAATGCGTAACCCTAACCCCCCACCCGATCCCCAGGCCAGCCAGAAGGCAGCCTCCTCCCGTCCGGGGCGTCTGCCAGGAAAAGGGACGGCGAAGGACGTGGTGTCAGCGCCGGGGGCGGCGCCTAGTCGAAGGCCCTCCTCATGGCCTGGTGAGCCAGCTCGACGCCCAGAAAAGTGGCGGCGTTGGCGGGCACGGCGCGGGCCAGAGCAGGGCCGAAGCCGGGGAAGAAGGCCTTCAGGCCGCCCCTGGCGTGGAGCTCGCGGACGACGCTGCCGAGGGTGACGTTGCCCTCGGCCGTCTGCAGCCGGGACTTGACGGTGTCGACGGGGAAGACGGGAATCCACATGGCCACGCCGGCGGCGGCGCCGGCGCAAGTGACGGCCGTGAGGCTCAGCTCGCCGGTGGGCCGGCCGGTCGCGGCGTCGACAGGGCTCAGCGCGCGCTTGATGTACTCGTAGGCGGCGAAGTAGGCGGCGGACCCGGGGCCGTCGCGGGCGAGGGTGGCGGCGCTGCCGCGGAAGACGCTGCGCAGCCCGCCGTCGCGGTAGAGCTGGCGCGCGACGTCGAGGCCGCCCGTGTACTTGGGCTTCTGGCCGGGCGCGAGCCGCCTCTGGCCCTGGACCTGGAGGATGACCTTGACGCGCTCAAAGGGCGCCGTGATGGCCGTCATGGGGATGGCGGACAGGAAGCCCGCCGTCGAGACTTGGCCGATGGACAGGAGGCCGTCGGGGCCGGCGGGGCCCGCGGCCGAGACGATTTGCTTGCCGAGGTCGTAGCCCCAAAAGGAGACGGCGACTGTTGGGGGGGGACGCGGGGGGTCAGTCGGCGGGCTCGCTGTCTCGGTGCCGCCGCGGGTTTCGGGACCCGGGACGGACGGGCGGGACACGGGGAGACTTACACATGGGCGTGACGCCTACGAGGGGCGCGCTCACGCCGGCGTACAGCCCCCTCCGCAGGCCGTCCCGCGCGACGCTCTTCCTCACGACGTCGACGGCCGACGAGTACACGCCGCGCTCGGCGGTCTGCAGCCGGACCTTGACCAGGTCAAAGGGGTGGCCGACGACGACGGCGCAGATGCCGCCGAAGCCGCCGGCGGCCAGGGCGCGCAGCTGCGACAGCAGGCCCGACTTGGCGGCCGCCTTGGTTTCTCGAAGCTCGTCCTTGGTCTCTGGCAGGCGCGGGAGCTTGTCGGCCACGGGTGCGGGCAGGTTCTCGGCGGCGGAGGGCATTCTGTCTGACGGGTAGGAGGGAAGGACGGCGCGTCGAGCGGTGGAAGGGAGAAAGGAGGGAGGGAAGAAGAGAAGCGGTGCGCTGGTGGGTGGGAAAAAAGAAAGACGTCTGTCTGGCTGGCTGGGTAAGGTGATTTGCGGTTGCGTCGACTTCGGCCCGGCGTCTGGTGGTCACTGTGACCTGTTCCAGCGGGCGGGGTCGCTGTAAGCTGGGCGCTTCGGTGGAGGGGAACTTCAAACGCAACCGGCGGCCGGGCCAAGACGTGTGTGACACTGACGGATCAGTGGATGCTACAGTGGGAGGCGAGTCTTTGGATCGCCCGCTTGGAGGGAAGCCACGACCAGGGGCGAATTGCTGGCGCATTGGCACGTTGCACGACACCTTCTCCCGCGGCATCTCCGTCCGCCATGATCGGCCTCGGCTGTGTGCGAGTGGGGACTCGAGGTACTCTACTCCGCACTCCGTGCTCGCTACTACTGCTCCTCGAGTCCCGGGTACTCCGTGGTCCGTTCAAGGTTCCGCAGGCTGCGGGCTACCCATGTTTCTCGTCGGCGTCCAATCGGAGCGCAAACTGAGTATACATTTGTGGCTGCACCCTTTTTTTGGTCCCCTGGGCCTTGGCGCAATGACCTTCTGCTTTTCTAAAAGACCGCTCCCGCTGGAAAGAGGTTCACATGTGACGCCTTGCCCAAGACACCTACTCCATGTCCGCCCGGCCTTAGAATAAACATGCGGCAATACATGCGTCAGAATAGCTGGGCCACATGCCTCCGTGCGTTTTCTCACCGGCAAATGCCGCTGGAGGTTCGAAAAAATACTTCGCCGCCATCTCACATATATTGCCGGCCGATATGTAATGTACATGCCAGGTCTAATACAGCTTTGCAAGACCGCGCGTCCAACTCGAAAGACAATATACAGAGGTCCATCTGTCAAAGAACCAATCGACAAAAACGCCCCGGCGCCAGCCTCACTCGTACCATGCATGCTCTCTATCCATGCGAGCCGCCGTCTCGTACCCAACACGACCGACCAAGGCCAGTTCTATGCCGTAATCGTACGCAGCAAGAGAGAGCAAAATAAAACAACCGCGAAAGCAGACACTGCTAGAATCCTTTAGACATTGTCTGCCAGGGGATGGAGGGGAGGCCTGCTTGGCCCAGTTCGTAGAGAAGCCAACAGGGGCACGCGCTGTCTAGAGTCGACAACAGACGCCCCAGCACATGTCCAACTACTATGCCTGTGCCCTCTCTAAAGCATTTTCGGAGCAGATGGCAATGCTAGGGCGCCACGACTCCTGGTGCACCAGCAGGCATTGTCGCCTTCTCGTTCCGCTTGCACCACTGCCTCAACTCCCTGGCTCTTCAAATAGACGCGGACTCGATCTCGCACTTCGTCCATGCCGTACCCATGTGCCACAACAATATGCACGACGCCGACAAGCTTCTCGCCATCCTCGCTCCCGGTTCGGTCATCCAACCAGAACTTGGGGGCGCAGTAATTCGCCACGCCGCGCTGGTCTAGGATTCCGCCGAGCGTGTTTCGCAGGTTATACTCAGTAACCTCGGGGACACTAAGAAGCAGGCGCTTGGCCGAGGAGATCACGAGCGGCTTCGAGGACAAGAAGATGAGAACGGCGATGAAGCATGAGGCCAAAGGGTCCCAGCCCGCCCATCCCCATACGCTCGTCAGTGCTGTCGAGACAATGACCGAGACGCTGCCCAGTGTGTCGGCCAGAATATGTAGGTAGATGCCATGCATGTTTTCATTGTCATGCGAATGGCCATGACCATGGTTGCCGTCGCAGCCATGCGAGTGGTTGTGTTTGTGGCTATCGTGATCGTGGGAGTGACTGAGATCGTGGGAGTGACTGTGATCGTGGGAGTGGCTGTGATCGTGGGAGTGACCGTGACCGTGACTGTGGCCGTGATGATGGTGACCGAAAGCCATCATTCCGATCAAGTTTACTGCAAGACCCAGGGTGCTCACAATAAATAATTCACCAAGTCGCTTGGTCTTGGTGCCATCCCATAATCGTTCAAACGCCTCGAAAGCAATCTCGACGCTCAAAAGCCTGAGTACGCATGTCAGTAATCCGCAACCGAGCAAAAGGGCCAACAAGCCTTGTTTACATCAAAAGAATACCGTTGGCAAAACCTGACAGAGTCTCCATCTTGCCAAACCCATATGGAAATTTTTGACTCGGAGGCCATTTGCTCATGACGGCTGCTAGCAACCCTACCAAGAGTGCCACGCAGTCGAAGAACATGTGTATGCTGTCGCTCAAAAGTCCCAGCGAATCGGTGACGTAGCCGTAAAAAGCCTGAACAGTCATGAAGCCAAAATTCAAGCTGGGCTAGGGTGTTAGCGTGACCTCTTGCGTACTGGTACGAGGACAATCACTCACACCATGAAGTAAAAGATTCGTCGCGAGTCCTTCTCAACAAGAATCGCATGCAGAACCGGGACCCGAGCGGTATATGTTAGCAATGTCCTCGTGAATAGAGACCTCGGCGCCTTGCCAGCGTCGGTTCGATGCCCGTCAGCGTGAGCATGGTGGTGATGTCTATGTCCGTCGTCATGGGCGTTGTTGTACATGAGGCCATGGTTGTGTTCGTGGTCGTGGCCGTGGTCGAGCGAGTGATTTCTATGACTGTGATCGTGGCTAATTGGAGGCGAGTATGGTGCAGTTGCTGCGCCAGGCCCGAGAGTCAGAATACTCTTGCCGCCGGCTGTCGTCTCCTCTGTCCAACCGCCCAGGGGATCCAATGAGGCCGGCGGGCAGGCCGGCGGGCGCTTGTCTCGATGCAACGATGCACTCATGTTGGAGGCGTGGGATTCTCGACAAGCATGCGATGGCTGCTTCGAGGTGGAATGTGGCCGGTCGTGTTCGTTGTCGTGGTCGGCGAGGGACGGGTGGAGGGATCCGGTCGACATTGATGATCGCCAGGCATGTAGGGACGATTGGGACTGGGGATGCGCCTGAGTGTGCGCGTGGGAATGAATATGCTGCTGATGCGCGTGAGGGAGCGCGGAGGAGGGCAAAGCATATGGCGAGGCCATTGTCGACAGATGTCCTCTCAAGGTTTCTCCTGCACCACGGACCGTACTGGGCGGGTCGGCGGTCAGGCGGTCAGGGTGGTGACTCTGGTGAGGGAGACGTCTCGAGACGTAGACAGAGACGGAGACGGCGGCGGTGATGGTGATTTACGACGGGATACACTGCGGCTCCCTGGAGCTCGAAGGTGCCGTCATGAGTTGACGAGTCGGTGCAGTGGTAGAAGCACAAAGAACGGCCGGGTGGGCATCGACAACGAATTCAAGACGGCATGGAGAAAAGAGACACGTTACCGTGCTCTCCTGCGTCGACAACGACTTGGTGGAGTGAAGAGTGAAGGAGAGATGGAGAAGGGTGCGTGGTGCGTGCAAGGTGCAAGGTGCAAGGCAGGGCACGTGGAGCTTGGTGGCCAATGGGCGGGGAGCAACGACTGACTGACTGTTGGGAAGGCGGAAGGCGCGTACGACAAGGCAAGGGCAAGGCAACCAGGCTCTCCCAGAAAGAAAACTCGGCAGCCTGACCAGCCAAGGAGTCAAGGACCAAGGACCACCAGGCAATCTAAGTTTCGACTTGACGTTGCATGAAGCGCAGAGGCGGAGGCAGAGGCAGAGTTTGCTGTAGCCTGTCAACATCAGACACAACAAGCAAGCAACAGGCCTCGGCGTGTGCTGTGCTCCAATGCCTGCCCTGCGCCTGCACCTGTGCGCCTTGTCGCGGCCAATCGTCACCCTAGTCAGGTCTGGATCCCTGCAACAGACACTCTGTACTCCTTGAGAGTTGCTGCTAAATTGAGGACTGTTTCTAGATATCAACCAGCCGGTGTCTTCTCCTTGCCTGCCAAGATGCTTCCGGGCCTGAGCCGCTCACATTCTCCAACACGCCGTTTGAGCAACCCCAACCCCAACCCCAACCCCAAAACGCAACGCCACGGACGAGCAGTTCTTCCCAGTGGTCTGGAAGAAAATACCGAATCGTTTGACAGAGGAGCAGTTACGTATACGGTATCACGGTCCTTCTCGCCCACGAGTCAACATGCCCGTCAATGCACCGAGAATCGTTGCCAACCTTCTTGGCGGTCGAGCTCCGTCCATCACACGCATGCAATTAATTAATTCTGCCTAGGGCACCGTGCTTGCCCACCTAGACACTTTTGCCAACTTGGTCTCCCAGGCACGCAGCCCTGCGATCCGGGCCCTCGGCATTACATAATACATACAAGTACATGTACTCTGTACTCCGTACTTATGACGCAATCGGCATGGAGCACCCGACGGGGCCTCGGACCTGTCGGCCCCGTTTCCGGTCAAAAGTGCGCGGACTCGGCAACCTCAGAGTCCGTCATCTCATTCACCGCAGGGTATTCCCATCTCCATCCAATCTTGCATACGCTTGCATCCGAACGTTATGTGCATCATCTTCTTCTGTTCCACAGAGTGGCGTCGTGAAAACACGAGACATGGGACGGCAGTGGCGCCAGCGCCCGATTGCATGTCGGTCGTGCCGCCGCCGCAAGATTCGATGCTCTCGCCAGTTTCCATGCTCCAACTGCACCTCTAGGGGGGTACAGTGCTTGCAGTTCTACGAGCCTCTTGGTCTGGTGCCAGAGGTCAAGGCAAATAACGAGCCAAAGCCCCCCAATGCCACCGATGCCGACATTCGGGCTCGGCTGGACAGGTTGGAGACTTGGATTACCGGTATCCATAATCCCGATCTGCGCCTGACGCCCTCCGTGGCGAAGCCCGATGATGCTCCCCACTCATCAGCATCAGCATCAGCATCAGCATCGTTCTCGCCGCATGCCGAACTGCTCTCCCCGCCGTCTTCCTCTACCGTACAGCATTTGTCCGCGGATGCCTTGTGGTTTGGTGGCAACTTTCTCTACAAGACGGCCACGTGCATTCCACCTGTAAGAACACGACCTTTCCCCCCACTCTCCCTCTCTTCTTGTCACGACAATTATTCATAGACTTTGAGCTGAGAAAATCCTAGGAAACAAGTTTGTTAGATGCATGTGTAACATATCAGCTTTCGCCCATCAGACTCATCAAGAAACCATACTCCGTTATACACGATGCCACCTCGGCACTTGGATCGCTTGCAACGAGTGGTCGGGTGATCTGTCTCACGCTGCCTTTGTACCGAGAAGCCTGCATCATCTTGCGCACCTTTATCGACGAGCGTGCCATATTGTGCCCCATGTTCCATGTCCCCTATGCACTTCAGTCTATGCAAAGCGTATACACCAGCGCACGGCAACGAATGCCCGCAGACACGTCGCATCTACTCCTATTCCTGGCCATCATCGCTTCGGTAACATACGCCTCTTCGTCCGAAAGTGACGTCTGCCAATTTTTCGCAAGTCACTTGGAAGCAAATGCCCAATGCGCATCCTGGGTAGCAGCCTCGTATGCGCTATCCGACGAGATCAAGGAGCGTGGCCAGGCAAGCATGATTTGTCTCCAAGGGCAAAACATTCTGTACAAAGTCTCAGCCTACATGGAGGCAAGTTCCATACGAACCCGGAGCTTGATCTCCACGTCCATAGCCATGGCCCGCGACCTGGGGCTCCATCGCATAGATGGCCCTGGCAAGAAACCGAGCAGTCTTGGCTTGGACTTGGAAATGGACATTGAGATTGGGCGGCGGCTATGGTGGGATCTTGCTTCCATAGATTGGTAAGTCGGATCCCGCAACCCTTGACGCCTTCACAGCCAGGAACTAACACACGGGCAATATATGCAGGTTACTCGCCTTTCTCCCAGGCTCGCACGCGGGCATGTATGCCATCCACCCTCAACACATGGCCGTCAACAAACCCAGAATCGTCAGAGGCGACAACCACGGCGCAGCTTCCCCTGAAGAACGGGATGAGCAAAGTGACCTGTCCTGTTTCCTGGAGCGTATTCGCCTTGCGGAGATAAGCCGTCAGCATGTCGATGTCTGCCCTCTCTCCAAGACCAAGACCAAGGCCGACTATTACCAGGAAGTGGTACGGCACGACGCCCGCCTCAAGCAATACCAGCGAGAACTGCCGCCATTCTTCTCCATCGACAGGTTCTCTACCCCTCCGTCGCACGAGGATCCAACGATTGTCATCCACCGCATCCATTTACACTGCGTAGTCTATATCCTGCGCTGCTTCCTCCACCTGCAATACCTACCCCTCTCCAGCATTGGTGCCAGGTACACGCCGTCTCGCACAGCGTGTCTCGCCTGCGCCAGCGACATTGTCCGTTTGCACCGGCAGATCAAGTCCCAGTACTCGTGGATCATACCACGCCTTAAAGCGACCAATTTTCTAAAATGCCTCGTCATGGCAAGCGCAGTGTTCCTGCTGGACGTTTGCTCGGGCACCGAGATTCGGGACTTTAAGAGCGAAAGGTCGGATATGCTCGACGCGTGGGAGCTGATGAGCGACCAGCAGGAGGACTCCAATCACAACGAGCAATTTTTCGAGTTTGCGAGCCAGATGTTCAGCAAGTACGGTGTCTCCAAGGCGATTGTGGCGGATCTGGCGGCCCGGCGGCCCACGCACTTGGACACGACACGGCGTGTTCCCGGGCCGCCACAGGATTTTGAGCAGGCGTATCCCGCGGGACGGGGCGGAGAGATGGGCACTGAGATGATGGACATGGCCCAGCGGTGGCAGATGCTCGATGCGGATTTCGATTTGAAGGCCATGGGCTGGGATAATGTACTGTCGGGGTTTGATGCAATTCTCATGTAGTATCAGCTTCGACGCACAAAAGAGACCCTTTCCAAGCCACGATTGTCTTCAAAGCAGGTGCCCGAGTTGGATTACACACGCAGGCATCTTCGCAAGTCGTCGCGGCGTGCTCTGGCAACGTCACAAGATGCTTCACTGCTGGGCCGGGGCTCGTCCGATGGTGCGCGAGTGAATAAATCAACTCGACGGCCCTGATATATGTGCCACGCAAACGAGTGGAACAGTACATAAAATACTTGCACAGTAACTGCTGCTTGCTGGGCAGCAGTACAGGAACAGCCACCGCGCTCGATACCCGCCCGTCCACGGGCCGTGATCGGACGAGTACACCCGGCTTTCTCGTTGTTTCTTCAGCCTGCCTCCGCCAGAGCCTTCAAACTGGGCGATGCGCCGAGGCATTGTACGATAAAGTACGCCTGTTCCGCTTTGTTCCGTCAAGTATCGGCGAATATTCAACCTAGAAATACGGCGAAGTGGCTCTACCTTGCCGGGCGTCGATCCGCCATGTCTCTGCATTCACGAGGACGGCCGGGGCCACCAATGCTCTTATTCTACGTCAAGTAAGCAGCTGTATCCCCCTTCTGAGGCACGGCAGCACCACTCACTGCTTGGCAACCCTATGAAATGCATGAGCAAGCCTGTAGGTGGTAGACCGGAAAAATATGCCAACTCACCGCCTGTTGCGCAAACGCCAGGGAACATGCAGGGATCCGGGCGGTCAGCAAAAGCCTCAAGTGAATATGACTTGCCGAGGAAGCGCAAGATGCCCCGGTGACCCGGCCGTCAAGGTCCCGAGGTTACACACAGGCATCTTCTTGCGCATGTACTCCGTAGCCCCCGTTGGCTTGTCCAAGTGGGACCGGAAACAGAGCGGCGCCGAAAGGGCTCTGGCCTCTCAAGATCGTCTGTCGCGCTGCGATGTCTTTGCCCATCCGCCGCCCGGTCGTGCCTCGACCGGGTCCGAGCCGGACGCGGCGTCGGCGGTTGGCTCCGGCCGCGGCTTCGAACCCTGGGCCTGTCCTTGTCCTGTCCAATGGCGATGGAGCAACGTACAACGCAACTTGCGGCAAAGGCCATTGAGCTAGTCTCAATCAGGAAAGACACAAGCGGCACAACTGCCCACCGACTTCACGATGGCTGCTTGAATTTTTCAACCTTTTTTCCAACCCATTCCAGCCACGTCTGCCAAGCTTTGCATATCACGTAAGTGAATACAGGGAACGAGGGGAATCGTCCGGGTGGAAACCCGCCCGGTGGCCCGGAATGGACGCTCAACGAGGCGTGCGAATCACAGACCGTCGTCACGATGACCACGGCGAGGACAACGGAGCCCAGGGCAATCTTGGGAAACCACCAGACCGGCAGCTTCGTGAAGGGGGTCGTCGAAGCCGACGTAGACAGAGGTCCCGTCGTCCGTGATGTGGTACAGATGCCGGCCGCCCTCGCGGATCTCAGCCCTGGACAGAGACGACGCGACGCTTTTCAGTCCCGCGGTCGAGGCCGCAGACTTCATCATGAACCTGTAGGCTCGGAGGGGATGCCGCCACGCGTCGAGGACGACGAAAACCACGGTCAGCGGGTAAAGGCGAAGAATCCACTGCTGCCACGTTCATATCAGGAGACCACTGTGAGCGGTCACATCTGCCGAAACGCGCCGTTCTTTTCGAGGACGTATCCGATCCGGGCAGAGGAGGGCGCGGACGAGGGCGCAGATCCTGCCAGACCTGCTGGCTGAAGATTTGAGCTTTGCGTGCAGGACGAGGTCCGCATCTCATCAGAAGCTACTAGACGCCTCCATCATACCTGGCGCGTTTTGCACGGGCCAGCATCTGTAGTTGCTCCCCGTCGTGATGGAAGTTGGACAAATATGGCGCGAGATTAGTGCAACAAAATCCAACTGTTGGACTTGACGCGTAACTTGTGTCGGAGGAGCAATCCATCACTTTTGGAAGCGATTTCAGCGTCTTCTGCCAGCGTCTTTTTGCCACGGCAGTTCCGCAGCCTCGCCAACGACAGCAATCATCTGCCCAACTACTGCAGCCGTGGCGGATGGGATGGCAGGAGCGCGATCCGGAAGGGCGTGGCATCATCTTACTCTGGCTACGGTTTTGAAATTGGCAATCCCGACGCCACGCCAGGAGACGGGGCAAGGTGATAAAGTGATAAAGTCCTTCGATTGTCAACTTCACGCCGCAGCCGACCAGTGTACATACGCGCAAAGTGCATCCCCGTTCTCAAGCTGCGTACGCCGGCCCATGCCCATGCCCATGCCCATGCCCATGCCGGGCGCGCTTGTCGACGACGGGCGCGAGATGCTCGACCGCTGCGGCTCTTCCCATCCATCCACGTCCACCTCTAGCACCAGCCCGCTCCGACCTTGACGTGCCAGCCGTCGGGGTGTGAGGCTTTCCCCCAGTTGGCGTAGAAGCGAAAATCATCCGTCGGTTTGATGCAGCCCCTCATGATTCTAAGAAGCGCGGCGGTGATACTGTTGTACGAGTATATCCGTTTGAGCTCGGTCGTCTGCAGGCCAAGGACTGTTAGGAAACACACAGTGGACTCCCAGGCAAGGGTTCGTCCGACGAGGCGCGGGCTCACCTCGTTGCACCAGAAGACGGCCGTGTCCCAGAGGCAGCTCACTCGGCGGCACTCTGCGGGCCCAAGGGGGCTCTTCGGTCGACCCCGGAGTTGCTTCACGTATTCATAGTTGATGTGGACCGCCCAGTTCGAGGTGGGCCACGAGGGTCCGAAGCAATGCAGAGCAAGGTCATCCGGTCGTGGGTCGGGGCCGACTTTGATGTCGTCGCCGGGCGCATCTCCGCCAGTAGCCACGCCAGTCAGGTTGCGGCCGTGACCAAAGGCCGGGATGATGGTGCGCAGCTGTGAGACTGCCTCCTCGGTGGTCCCTTTGACATGGGCAGTTGGTCCGCCGGGCTTGATTCCCGTCTCCCGTTCCTTGTCTTTCACCCTGAAGGCGGGCGGGGGCGAGTCGAGGGCTCTGGCCTTGGGCAAAACGTCAGTCTGGGCAGGACATTCGCACGTGAGAGCGTACTTACTGCAGCGGCAGGGGCGAGCAGAACAAGCAAGCAAAGCGTGGCGAGAATTCTTGACCTCATCCTGAACAGTGCTTCGAGACTTGGCGGAACAGAGTAGCTGGTGCTGTTGGTGAAAGAAGCGTGATGAGGGGCGGACAGCAGATGATTCTGCTTTCCCAACGGACATGCATCCGAGGGGAAAGAAAAGGCGTCAAATAATTCGCACCACGTGTTGCAAAGTAGATTTGCAATCGAACACGTCTGACGTAGCTTTGCTCCGAGCATGGCACGTCTGACGGCGCATTCGAGTTGGAGCAATGAATCATCACGAGCAGCCAGCGGTGTTGCTAGATGCAGATGGCACTCGACATTAGCAAATGGTTCATTCTGGTAACTTGCTAGTCTTACATAAAGGGGATGAAGCCACCGCTATTGAGCCCGGCTGGCTAGGCGCCCATCGTAGCGCAAGCGCGGACCGAGCAACTCACGTGCAAGTCAACTTGCCATCACACGAGCCTGACTTTCCTCGCGTGCTGTACAGCTGTTTGGGAGCAAACAACATGGTGACGCTGACGCTTGAAGCTGTCATCTCGAAGCATTGTCACTGCGCGGCATGTCTTTGCCCCGACGAGTCGGATCCACGATCTCATCACGCCGGGCGACAATGTATTCGCAGACAAGAAGCCGCGCAGAATCTAGGCACCTGCGTATGTAAAATTCGATGGAAACCTCGTCGGAACAAGCATCCGCTGCCCTCCAGCTCTATGTGCATGGGCGTGAGACTAGTTGTGGCAAGGTCAAGATTGGCACGACATCATGGCCCGGGTAGCGAAGGAGTACATACAGCGCCGGGTCGCAGTACGTCGTGGCCGGCAGACGAGATGGGTACACTCGTCTTGTCGTGCCTTGTTCGACGCCAATATTGGCTTGGGAAGATTCAGACAGTAAAGACAGGCAGTGAAATTTTCCTTGGTGTAACAAATCTCTTGATAGTATGCGACTCTGGGGAAAAATTTACCCGCCAAGATGGCCGAGTGGTTATGGCGATGGGCTTAAGTCACGTGCTTGATTTCCATTATCGAGAGATTCCTGGGTTCGAACCCCAGTCTTGGCAGTCCGGGTTCTCTTTTGCTTTTTTCGATTTTCTCGTTAGTCTCTTTTTAGTTCCGGCCGTCATCGCTCAAAGCTATGCGTTTCCCATAGTTCTACTTGCTGTGGCGCTGCCGTGGCTAATCCTGTGTCTCTGCTGCGTGAACGTTTACTACGTGCAGTGTCAATCATCTTCCTGCTCCTACCTTCCGTCACGACTCGCGACCTCGAGAGCCAACAAGGTGCAACTTGCAAGACGGATGTCAGGGCCATTGAGCCAAGGCCCGGTGTTACTCGACTTCCTTGCCGTGGTCCCATTTATTTCCACCACAATCATTCTCTCGTCAGCGGGCCCGCGAATCGCTATACCGTCGTCGTACTGTCGATCCTTCGGTTGTTTCAGCTGTCACGGGGGACCCCAGGGCTGATAAAGCACAAGTCTCTCATCAGTCGACGGGAGCAGGAGCCGCTTCGGGATCGTTGGCCAGCAATTCCTCAAGCTTCGCCCCTCTCCTGCGCCTCTCGTCCAGGGACATGTCCTCTTCAGGCGGGGCAGACCAACCTAGACGGAGTTCGGGATACTGGAGCGGAGGCTCGTCGCCATCGCGCGGCAGGCCGTCCAGGTAGATGGGCCACGGTTTGCCCAGCCATCCGTTGCGACTCTCGTGATCCCGCCGTTGTTGCGACGTCAGCGGATGTACGAGCACGCTGCGAGATTGATCAGCATACAGGCATGGTGCGTTTTGTTCCCTTGTGTGTACGTTGAACGAGCGACGTGAGCCAGAGGCATCCAAGGCCTTCCCATGGTGAAGGCAGAGAGAGACTTGCCTCAGGTTTCCTCGGTTCGTAGCCAGGTAGAAGAAGACTTGGGAGAAGGAAGAGTCCGGAACCCAGACTTGGACCAAGGGTCAGCCTCGACGGCTCAAAAACAAGTTGCGCATCGTCCGCACCTACTCTCGTACGACCCAGCAGGATGCGGTCCCACGGGAGATTTGTTGACGGTGCGCAGCGGAACGGCCACAAAGGCGCCTATCGTGACGGTTGGCCAAGAGTGGAGACGGCGCCGCGTTTCAGTTCTCACTCACCGTCGCGACGCAGCCTGAGAACGGCATCACGAAGCGCGAGCGCTGCGGCCGTTTCGGTCGCAGACTGCAGCAGGAAGTAGATATGAAAGTGCCACTCCCTGGTCCGAGTCCCCACGACGGTCTTGAGGTCATCTTGGGGCTTTGGCGCCTCGGCGGGCACGGTGAGGAGCGTCATGGCGGGTGATGCACACCTGTGCCGTGGCGTGTACTGTTCTCTGTTCTTGATGTTTCCAAGTAGGCCGTGTGGCAGCGTGGGGGGAGCAGGAGATGAAGTTCTTTGTCTGACCCAAACTGAGGGGTTCTGTCTGCGCCCGTCGGACCGACGCGATGCCGCGATGCGGGGATTTTGGTCGCATTGGCGGGTGCCGAACCAATTCCCAATCGGGGTTCTGATGGACGTCGACGTCGACTGGAAATCTGACTGAAGTTTGAATGCTGATTCCCAAATTTGAACAATGGCGAAAACCACAGACGTTATCAAGGCAACCAGTAATTAAAAGCGTTGGGAATCATGTGTTCTGGCAGAGCACGTGGTTACAAAGACTCCTCTTCTCAACCGAGCACCACGACCGTTTGGAAGTAAATACAGGCACCGCGCAGGGCAGAATCTTGGAACAACGACAATGCCCTTGGAGGGTTCTGTAATGCATGGCCACGGCTTAGTGTCATCCAGCGTCAGCTCTCGATACCCTCAAGTCCCTCTTTCGCTGCCAGCCCCGTCTCCCGCCCTTGGCTCTCGCCAATCCGATATCCCGAGCACACGAGGCGTGCCAGGAAACGGAGACGGATGCCGTGCTCGCCTGGGTCCTCACCCGGCCGTTGCGTGCTGAAAATAACCTCGTCTGTGCATTGCTCTGACGTTTCAGACGTACCTGTGCGCTTGGCCCCTTTTTCGTTTCAGGGCTGCGGCACGTCAACGCACATTGAGCCCATGTACGGGGGAAACTGTTGGAACAAGCGAGTAATTAACGTTACGAGTGGATAGCGTTGGGGAGAACTACACAAGGGCCGAAAATGCATTTATACTGATGATATCCCCCATCTGAGGGTTGTGGATTAAAACTATACCTTCTCCGCTTTAACAGAAACAAGTCACATGAATAACAAACGTGTTTGCAACCATGCAACCTTGAGACTGAGTCCAAACCAGCGCAAGTGAGTGGAAACATGTCCCTTTTCGCTGCCTCGGGCAGTTCACTTTGAACCCTAACCCTGCATTATCGCGCGCCAGTCCCTGGCATCGGGCACCCGTGAACAGTGAGCACCGAGTTTGTCATCTCGACCGTCTCCGAATACACGGTCGTAGTGGGGACGCGAGGGGGCTAGAACAAAGTACATGTTGCTGTTTCTCCTGTTGCGGGATTCAAAAGGGATGACGTGTCATCCGGTCCGCGCTCCCGTCGTGGCAATGTAATAAGTACTGTTCTTTTTTGTGTCTGCCATGTAGTATTTCCAAGTTTTTTCCATCTACTTTCAAGGATTATCGTATCGAATGCTGGTACGGAGCAGAGCAGCCCTTGATCTCTGCCTCCACGGTGACATCGAGCACCACCTGACACGTTTGCTTCCAACCATCCGCACAGACTCGCCAAGCTGCCGTGACAAGAAAGTGTCGTGGCGCAAACGGCAGTCCTGAATCCTCCCCCACTCCCCCCTGCAAGCACTCTCTCTCTCTCTGCCGCCTATAGCCCCGCCTTCATCAACTTCTTGAGCGAGGCCGGGGGTATGGCAGCCAGCGAGTAGTGCTTGTACTTGACGGCCGTCCTCGCCCTGGCCTTCTTTCCCCAGATCATCATGGACACGGGAAGCATGGACACAACCACAACGCTGGCCGCAATCCCGATAAAGGTCTTGAGAATGCCCATGTCGCGGATCCAGGGGACCATGACAAGTGTCATTCCAACCACGAGAGCAAGCAAGTTGCGGACAAGCACGATCCCGACGAGGGCATCGCCAATCATCTGTGTGCTTGGTTAGGCCATTTTTTTCTCGGGACATGGCACAGCCGGGGACGGACGTACGTTGTGGTAGCAGTCAGTAATGTACGCGAGAGCCACGTCTAGACTGATGCTGAAACCGAGGCCGAATAGCGCGGAACCAAGTCCGATGGTGAAAAGAGAACCGACCTGCAACAAGGCATTGTCAGCATGTGTTGTCGTAGAAAAAAAAAAGGATGGAGAAGAAACAATGGCAGAAAGAAAGACAAAACACACACACACACACACACACACACACACAAGTCCCCCACTTACCTTGGCAATGGCAATTCCAAAGACGAGAATTCCAGCACAAGTCAGAATGGCCCCGGGTATCGCGAGCCACAGGCGCATCTCGGGGTGGTAGGTTCCGCCGTTTCTGCGCGCCAGATGAACCATCCAACGATCGCTGAGTGCCGCCACGACGACGCTGCCAATGGTATGGCCGGCAAAAGGGGCCAGCCCAAACAGCCCTATGTCAAAGGAATCAAAGTTGTACGGTTTCTCGAACAGCTTGATGGCCGTGATATGTTGGTATACCATCAGCCAGGCCATGACGGCGCCGTACGTAACGGCGGCAAAGGTGATGGCAGGGAAGCTGGCGACAATGACAAATGGGGAGACGAAACGCGCCTTGATCGGTCTGCCCGTTCTTGTAATCAGCGCCAACCGCTTCCTCCACGTCTTTGGCGGCGGGGGAAGCCATTCGACGTTGGGAGTGGGCACCGTCATGGTGCGGTTCAAATCAACGAGGTCCACGGGATCGGCGGTGCTTCCCCAAGAGACGGGTCTGTTGAAAAAGTAGTCTTCGCTGGGGCCCAAGTTGTCTTCGCTGGGGTCCTCCTGCTCACGGGGGGGCGCGGGGACAAAGGTCGACTCCTCCAGAAGCACGAGAATGAGGAGGAACGTGAAGGCGAGAACCGCGGCCGTCCACTGAAACGACTGTCGCCACCCTTGCGAGTCGACTATGAAGCCAACCGCGACCGGCGCCAGGAAAGCACCGGCGCCCTGGGCGAAGAGGAACAGGCCGTTCATAGTGGCGAACTGGTGGACGAAGAACAAGTCGCTGACGGTCATGGGCACGAGCGTCTGGCTGACCGACGCGGTGGCGCCGGAGAGTATACTGCTCAGGAAGTATTCGTACTTGGTGCTTGCGTTTGCAATCCACAGGGCCGCCAGAACCTGCCCCAGAGAGCTCATGAGATACAGTGGGCGCCGGCCATACCGGTAGGCCAAGGGAATCAGGACGATGCCAGCCAGGCCGAGGCCGCCGAAGTTGAGAGACCGCTCGAAATAGATTTCATCGTCAGTCATGTCGAGGTGGTCCTGGAGACCGGGGTAGCTGACATGGGATGCTTCGAGCAGGAGAAACGTGACAGAGGTGTACCAGATGACGATGCCAAAGTGTAGAGCTTTGCGACGTGTCGACCAGTTCTGGTTTGGAATGTCAGTTCTAGATGACGCTGCCTTGCCATGTCTCGACTCTCGGGCGCAGAATAACACACCAAGGGATCATCGTGGTCGTTGGTCGGTTTTGGGTGCAGGATAATTTTCCCGTCCGGACCTGGCGGTTGTTAGCAGCGCAAATCGTTTTTGTTCGTGTTTATTATTTTTTTTTTCATCTTCATTTTTCTTCTTCGTACCTGTCAACAGAATCGTGCCAGGGGGCGTAATGGCATTCATTTTGATAAGACGAGGGAGAACCAGCTCCGTTTGCTAGTTACTTCAAGGATGGAGACGCTTGCATAGAATTCAAAAGACTTTATGATGAAATATATATGTTTACATCGGTCAGAAAGGACGGCTGACAGGTACGTCTCAGGTGGTCGGATACCGTCCATGGTGAGATAGATGCTGATGGAAGGCAAAAGGTTTGGGGTGGTCTGCTTCCTTTAAAAACGATGGTCACTCACAACAGAGCGCCGAGATGTGAGGCCAAGTCGGGTACACGCCAACTTGCTGGACGCCCTGCTGGGCTTTGACGTTTCAATTTGAGCCGTTGGAGGTGGAATGAAACAGCCGCCGTGCTCTGAGTCCTGAGTCCTGACAACCTTGACCAGTTCCCGGAACGGCCCCTCCGAGCCTACTGCCGAACCGAGATGAATGGCTCAAACGACGAGCTTGCCCTTGATCATATTGTCTCGAATAGCGGAGAAGGAGATGCAGTTCTTCGGCACCCAACGAACTGGTGGTAGGCTGGATTCCGGTGGGAGATGCATGTGCCTGTACAGCACGACGTTGATGGCTGAATAGCAGCCACTGTAGATACCCAGGCCACCTCGGAGCGTAAATGGCTCTCGTCCAGAGATCAAGGCGAACGCCGTCGACAACGGCATGCGAGATTGATGTTCAGCAGCCCGTCCGAGACGGAATCACTGGTTCCAACAATTCCTCCAGCTGCAAGAGACGCAGCAGCACCATTGTCAAACAAAGACACAAGCCGTATCCAAAAGCCACCAGATTGCTAACGTACGAAACCGCCACACCCTAGCCCATCGCGAGGTTGAGAGGGAGCTACAGAGGTTAGAGTTCACCCTTCAAACGCCTTGTCGAAATTGGGCGCTGGCGTCTCGACTCCGGGGAGGCGGGTCTTGATGGGTCTTGATTTTCCTGTTCCAAGTGTTCGAGACTTGAACTCTGCGCGATTTCGCATGCGATTGACAGCCTTGTTCGGTCAAAGTCCTGGCGCAAAGCTCCCTGATATCATGCCTGCCGCCGACATCCACAACTGGAGTTGGTCAGCATCCATTGTCGACGGGCCCATGATTGAAGCGCATCGTGATGGAATGCAAGTGTGATCACGGCCGTCTTCTCAGGCTCACATCCAGCGGTCCAGTAGCAGTGGTGGCATGACGGAGAAACATGTGAAAAATCACCCAGCATCATGCGCAAATGCCGACGTGTGATGGTTATGTTTTGGCGAACTTGCACCAACCAATCGCGGCTGCCCGTCATGTGACCTGTCTGTCATGTCCGGGATGCACGCAACCTCTCCGCCGCATCGCAGACGTATGCATCGACGCGCCGACCAGACGCAAGATTGCCGCCAGAGACCAGTCGAGTCCAACGCAATAGCAATAGGCCACATGCATCGACGTCAACCACGACCAACTCCCAGCCCAGCGCCCCTCCTCTCCTCACCGCCGCACATCCCATACATCCAAACTCACCACCACGCATGGCCGCCGAAATGCCCAACCCGCCGCGCATCCAAGTCAACAACCTCTCCTACACATTCCCCGACTACTCAACCGGTGTGCGCGACATCACGCTCGACCTGCCGCCGCGCTCCCGCACGCTCCTCATCGGGGCCAACGGCGCGGGCAAGACGACGCTCCTCCGCCTCCTCGCCGGCAAGCGCCTCTCGCCCTCCAACACCATCGCCATCTGCGGCGTCGACCCCTTCAAGGAGTCCCTCGAGGGCGTGACGTACCTCGGCCTCGAATGGGTCCTCAACCCCATTGTCCGCAACGACATTGGCGTCGTCGAGCTCCTGCGCTCCGTCGGCGGCGACGCCTACCCCCAGCGCCGGGACGAGCTCGTCTCCCTGCTCGACATCGACACCCACTGGCGCATGCATGCCGTGTCGGACGGCGAGCGCCGCCGCGTCCAGCTCGCCATGGGCCTCGTGCGGCCCTGGACCGTCCTCCTGCTCGATGAGATCACCGTCGACCTCGACGTCCTCAGCCGCGCCGACTTCCTCGCCTGGCTGAAGCGCGAAACCGCCCAGCGCGAGTGCACCATCGTCTACGCCACCCACATCCTCGACAACCTCGCCGGCTGGCCCACCCACCTGGTGCACATGCACCTCGGCGCCGTCAAGCAGTGCGACGACGCCGACCGCATCCTCGACGGCATCGGCGCCACCGTCGCCCGCTCCGGCAACAGCCGCCTTGGCGAGCTGGTCCTCCGCTGGCTCAAGGACGATCTCGAGGCCAGAGGGCCGCGGAGCGACCTCCACCTCGGGTCAGAGGGCAAGACGTACGGATTCGGCGGCGTCAAAATTGGCGGCTACGGCGACGAGTCCAAGCAGAAGGAGACGTAGGCTCTCCTATGTCTGTCGTTTTTTTTTTCTGTATTATTCTCTCGAAGAAGTGAGATCTACTCGACCAGACGGCGCATGCGGTGCCCGCAAAGCGCGCAACACTTGAACCGTCAGCAGCTGTTTTTACACGGTTCCGCAGGAAACGCGCATTTTGAGAAGGGATTCCAAGATGGAAAAAAAGGAGGACAGGAAAGCACTCAGCTGCATCGTCATTGGCGCATCGACTAAAACTACCCGTGGTGAATATAGTCTCACGCATTTTCAACAGCGAGCGGCGTTTGGATGGGAGACCCCGGGGGGGATGGCACGAGTCAACAACTCTGCGGGACGCACAACGTCTTACATCTTTTCGTAGTTGACACATCACGTATCGATACCCAAATTTTGCCAAAACCAAGCATGTACGTCGTGTCCAGCCCCATCAGGAGGCTAGTACACAAGCACCCTTTTTTCCCCCGCAGATGCTATACCAAAGGCCGGGGGGTCGTTCAGTGCGTCTTGTCCTCTAACGAAAATGTCACGACGGTATAGGCGTCCCCTGAATGCTCAGCCTGCCATCGATGGACCTCTTAAGCACCGTCATGGCATTCTTTAATAGCTCCGCGATGCCTGGGAATCCACTGTCCGCCAAGTTCTTGAGGACCTCGATCCTGTAGTCCTGCCAGCTGAGCTTCATGCCGCCCGCGTTGGCCAGCCTCGTCAAGCTGCCCTGCGTTACAGGCCCGCCGTGCCGCACTCGTATTCCGCTGTCGTGCTCCATCGCGTCGTCCTCCAGGTCCCTGAGGCGTTCTATGCTCTGGTAACACAGCACGGGCGAGTGCGACAGCGAAAACAAGGCATTCAGCGGCAGCGTGCGGTCCACGGACAGGGCGTACGCCGCCAGAGCGTTGACCGTGGCGACGGAGAGAGTGCACGCCCGCGCATTGGTATCGCTGTCGTTGAAGGCCCGGTTCCTCCAGAACAGGTTGCATATGTCCATGATGTAGCCGTTGAAGAGGTTGACGTAGGGCCGGTCGTATGTGTGCGAGTCGATCCGGGCCGCCGCGTCCGTGTCCGTGGGCAGGGCCCTGGGCCGAGTGGCCACGGCCGTTTCGATGCCTTTCTTGTAGCAGGCGAGGATGAAGCAGATACGGGAGACGGTGGCGAGGGAGTTGCTGAAGAGGAAGGTGTATATTAGGGGCGGCGGCGGCAGCTCGATGCGCATGTAGCGCTTGAGCTTTGCGTCGGTGAAGACGCGCGCAGTTTGCTCGTAGAAGTCGAGAATGGAGGCATCGGTTGTAACGGACGGCGACGTTTGCAGCAGCGTGAGAGCAAGTGTGTTGGTGTGCAGGATGAGGGAGGCTACGGTTGCGCTGGCGTGCTCGGGTATGGTGTCGCTTGCCTGCAGGACGGCCGTCCAGTGCCTCAGAATCTTTGTGTACATTTGCAAAAGACCCTGCTGCGAATCGGGCGCAAAGTACTGCACGGCTGTCTCGAGAGGCCGAAGTATGAGTTCATGTAGTTCTGTACAACGTCAGTCGTGCAGCTCAAGGGAGGCCGGGTCAAAGGGCCGGCACAATACCTCCAAAGTCGTGAAACGGCGTAAAGCTAAGAATGTCATACAATACGTCTCGTTTGCCCTCGCCACCCCAAATATTGAAAAACTGGCTGAAAAAGCTCAGAAGCAGGGATGGGATCGTCTTGGTCTGAATAACAAACTCCCTCACTACCTCGAGCACCTCCCACAACGTTGCCTCATCCGCATCTCCTGCCATGACTTCTTGGAATACGGCGCCGAGCCAATTCGAAATCCGCTGGTAGGATTCGGGGTCCGGCCTCAAGATAAGCAGTTTTTGTAAGAGGGGGTCGGCCAGGACGGCAACAAGTTGGTTCGGGAGCTCCAACTTGTCCATTTTAGCGACGAAGCTGGAAACGTCTTCCACTTCCTCGAGAGTGACAGAATCCTAGCCCACGTCAACAGCAGTTCGTTCCGCAGGGTTTGAGCAGGGCGTCTTACCTCGGTTGCGTGAGAGGTTAACACGATAGGCACAGCCTTGTTTCTCAGGGCCCGGTTCACAGGTCTGTTGACCCTGAATCCGCTCTGGGGTCCCGTCGGTCTCTGCTCTGCAGCGCGTTGCCGGTGCGCATCTTGAATCTCGCCCAGCCTGGAGCGCCATAGTAGATCGGGGTGCTGCGGCCATCAGCACATACGTCTCCTCGCCCATCCAAAAACATACCTTGAAAGCAGAGGCCTTGCCTCGAACGGCCTGGCCCACAATGATCTCTGGATAATAATCCTTAAACACCCTCAATAACCCGACCAATGGCGGGTCATTGCCGGTCTGCCTCGACAAGTTTAACCTAGGCCGTGTTAACCATGCGTTACACGTCCACATATGCCGCAGTTACTCACAAAGCTTGGATCCTGAATGGTCTCACGTGCTTTCTCCTCGTAATCAAGGCCAATAAATGTGCAAGCTGCGGGCTGGGAGGCAAACGGACAAAGTCAGTAAAGTCAGTTTACCGGTCTGACAATCAGACGGATCAGAGTATACGCACCGAATAGCAGCGGTATCAAGCAGATTGAACAAGACGGAATACGCTTGCGCCAGCACCGCCGGCGACTCCAGCACATGATACACCATGATTAGCCATTTCAGCAGCGCAGCCTGCAGAGTAAGCGGTGCCTTGAGCGCGCCGTGTCCCAGTGCCGATACAACATGGAGCACGGCATTTGCGGACACCCGCTCAGCAGGGTACAGGTTCCGAACCACGGATGCCAGACTGGCTTGGTCGAGATAATTGGGAATGGTGACCAGGTTGATAAGCCGGTCGAGGGCTGCAGGAACAAGTCCTTCTTCATACGCAAGGGAGGAGAAGGACGCGACAGTGGACTTGATATTTATGACACGAGCTTTTGCGGGAAGTTTTGAAGCTGGTCACTCATGAGATTCGGGTCAGATTATGCAAGACGGAGTGAAAGATTTGGTAAACTGCCGTACCATTGATGATGTCCTCAATGAGATTATCAATGTTATCGTCTGCCATTGTAACGTCACCGAGAGGATGCTCCAGGCCAAGAATGGTTAAACATAGCCGCCGCAGAAGTCGATTCAGCTTTTCCGCCTTTTTGCAGAGCCAAGTTCATTTATGTTGCGCGAGTTGACATGAGATTACTTGGGTAGTCACATAAAGCCAGTGGTGGGAGAGGTCGTGGATATAACGCGAGAAGAGGTCCAGGTGCAAGCACGAGGGCAGCTCCACTTTTCTAAGAATTCCCGGTCGGTGGCGTCTGTTGTGGCGCGTGACGTGTGGCGCAGCAGAAACCAACTTTTTGGAGCAAACAAGCCAAGCTCAATCGATACATTGATGCTCACCAAAGCTACCACAATCGTGAGAACTACCCAAGTCCGTCAAATTCTTAATGGTTTGATTATTCCTACGATTCGGAAAAGATATGGGTGATCCCCACCGCCCTTTTATCTCGCATATGTTCAACGCTCCTCCTCTCTTTTCGTCCGCTTCCCTCGTGAACCCGGGAAATAATTATACTCAAATGGGTATGCCAAAAAGAAGAAAACTTGATAGCTCGTTAGGCGAATGACAAATGTCGAAACTTTGCATCCCAAAAGTCCTGCCTTCCCTATGATCGACGCCTAAGAAACAAAGAAGATTAAAAATAGTTCATCATACATACATCATTTGCCTCTGACAGTCGTTTCACGTTCAAAGGCAAATGTCATTCAATCAAGCCCATTTAGAAAAATCAAGAGACTCTACTAATGGGTTCACTCCATTTGTATTCCCTACTTCGGTGTCATGTGTAGGGGCGGTAGAGAGCATGGAGGACCGGTGGGATGTTTGTTCGCTGGTGCTGGTGAAGAAAGTGGCCACGCTGGTACGCCGCAAGCTGCTGAAACTATCTCGTACGCCACTGCTTGGGCGTGAGGACTCAGAAGCTTGAGTCTGTGACGTCGAGATCGGCGGTGATGACGCGACCAAGGTCGCCGTTGTTTTTGGTCCATATCTCTCTCGAAGACGCTTAATCTCTCTGAGCCGACCACTCCAAGAGCTGATGTGCTCGCCGCCCTCTCTGGCGTTCCAGACATGGGAGAACACCGAAGCGTTGAGGGCAAGAAGGCGGATGAAACCGGGCAGCGCATTTAAAGATACCATCTTTGTCTCCGATGCCGGCGATATTTCCGGAAAGCCAGGCTTGCTCAGAACCTGAACTCTGTAGAATGGTTGTCCAGACGTGGCCCCACGCCTGTCCGCCGTTCGAGTTGCAATAAAAGACGCCCGCGACGCCGGTGTTATAACGATGTTGACATAATTGAATTGGCTCGGGAATGTATCAAACATGAATGGTGCGCCTGAATCGTTGAATATGATACTGACAAAGTCGTTCCCGATATGTCGTTTCTTGAGAGTGCACTTGGGTCACGTTCTAGGTCTGTAGGCATTTGAGTTGTAACGTGGAAAACAATTTCCGTCACCCTGTCACGCCAGCAAAACGTGTACTGGCCATCCGAGTCATATTCCCGATCCAATCCCTGCGTGTTAAAAGTTGCTCCTTTCAGCCTAGTGAGAGTTCCGAGGTTGTTCAAGAAGTCCGTGTAGTCGCTGCTGCCAGAGACGTTGGCAAGAATATCTGCCTCCCTCTTCTGCCCCTCCCCAATGTATATTACGCCGACCTTGTGGCTGTCCACGCTGGAGCTTCGGTCAAACACCCTGATTGCACGGTCAACGGCATCATCATCCGGCAAAGGAATAGGACGTGCGGACTCAAAGCTCTGAGGCACTGGCGACATAAGCTGAACCAGTACATGACTGGGGAGGATGGAGTTACTCGTTGCCTGACCTTCTCGGCTCACGTCAACTTGGTTCTCGACCTGGTGTGGGGGTGGTGCCGTGTAAGTCTCTCGGATCGTATACGCCGACGTCCCAGAAGGTTGTCGCTTGATGATTTGTGCCCACCCGGATATTGTCGCCTGCTTCACTGTCACAATACTGTTTCCAATAAGCCATTGTTTTTTTAAAATGGGCCCGAATCGATCCTCGGTAAAGTATGGGTCTTCGCATGACTCATCCACATCGGCGTATGTGACTCTCTGCATGAAGTCGATCGACGTAAGAGCTTGTTCATCAGCATTCGGTCCAGAGCTTTCGGGATCAGAAAATAGCTTCTTTATGATCAATGCGACATGCGTAGCACGATCTGGAAGTTTCAGGGCCAGAAACCAGAATAAAATCACATGGTACGCCAAAGCATGAACGTATTGGGGAAGCTCCTCGGAGGGGGGACCGGTCTGCGCAGGCTCTACCGTAGCCGCACCAGACATACCAGATGTATTAGGCTCAACGCTGTGGCTACTGCGATGGGACTGTCGTTTCTCCCTTGCATACTCCAGATAGCGGAGGCAGATTCCGAAAATCATTTTGTACTCTGCGTCTCTAAAGTTGACGTATACATCGTGTAGCCGGCTGAGACATGCCAGGAATTCCAGAATATGGACTGAAACATGAGGCTGCGTGATGCTCGCCGCCATATGGTTAAGCATTTGAACAAGAGACCTGCCAGTGGAGAGGGGAAGCTCATGGCAGCATATGGACAAGGCGTGAATGCAGTATTTTGCGGCGCGTTCCCAGGTACCGATGCCAAGAACAAATGTCATGACAATCTCATCCTCGTCGCCTTTGCCAAAGTGTTCGTGGTAGCTGAGAATCATTGTAAGGCTGTGGTAGAGGCATATGGCGACATCGGCCCGTCGCAAACCAGATACGAACGGGGGCTCCTGGAAGCCATTTGTTCGAATTTGATCGCAAATGACTCGACGCAGTTCTTGAATCTGCTCAATTGCATCCCTGAATATGGCATGGTTGCTGAGCTGTGATGGCAGATGGACGAGGGCGAAACTATAAATCTCCCATTCACTGTCTTGTAATATATCGAGAACAGCGTCAAGCCAATATGTCATGTTAAGCACTGATGGTTTGCGTTGCTCGACACTCGACGTGGGCCCATCTGAATCTTCACTCTCGTCTGCAGACTCAGTCGCCGTCGAGTGGGACACGAGCACGGGACTGATGAGGCTAGGGATTTGTTCAGTCTGGGCATCAGGATCTGGGCATTTCCAAAGCGGGTGGTACCTAGCAGCAATGCTCTTGGCGCCACTAGGAGTTCGTACTGGATGACTTCGCTCTTGATGCTGTGACTGGCTTAGAGAGACACCTCGCGACGATCGGGACTGGTTGCCGTGGTCGCTTCTTGACAGGCGAAAAGACTGAGCTGCTTCTTCTGCCTGCTTCTTTGCGAATGATTCATCTGTACGATACATGGCAGTTGCCAGAGACGCATTGTCAAGATCGTCAGTAACAAAGACTCTGTTGGCCCAATCAGCGCGCAGCCGAAACAAAAGCTTCATCGCCGTGAGCCTGGCATCAGTTTCGCATTGATTCGTTTTCACAATCCCAATCAGAGTAGTGTACAACTTGACACTCTTGTTGGGATGGGAATTCATGGTTCGCAGAAACATTCTGACGTACCCCCTTGTAACAACATTTGAAGGAGACTGTGGTTGTCCGAGCCCGGCTGCAGGTGTGTCCATCGTTGTTGGAGAAATCGTAGATGACAGATCAGGAGGCGAGGCAGGAAAGTTGAGTCGATCGCCAACGACTATAGCTCTCAATGCGTCGATAATAAAGTCAAAGAGCTCCATGTCGCACGACACGACAACAGAAACCATAAGTGACATGGCGGCATCCAACACCAGAACGTCACCTTCTTCGGCAATGTTCTGCAGAAGGCTCTTGGCCAGCCTTGGAATGAAGTTCTGCTCGGCGCCATCACCCACGAGGTCGACAATCTCGTATGCGTCCATCATGGCCTGCAGAGCCCTCAGTCGCGTGTCGGAGCTTCGGCTGCGGTTGCTGAAGAAGGCTTCCAATACCAGATTCAGATTTTCTTCCCACCTCAAATCTGATGGAGAACAGCATCGAAATTCCTGGAAGTAATCAAGGACCGTCTTGGCTGTCTCGTCTGGGAGTAGGTTATGAACGTCTGCGAAAAATTTCACAATCGTTTGTCGGGGCACAAAGTCGCCAGTTTTCCCCTTGACAACAGTGTCCAGGCGTCGGATGAGTGTCAGGAGTTCGCGGTCAACCATAGCTTCTGGGGATTCGTCATTGGCCTGAATGCCCTGCCGTCTGTCAGCACCTTCATGAACACGTCGGTAACATTCAGCCGCAACGTCAAGGGATATCGACCAATCTTCATCCACAATGAGACGGTGGATGTTGCCGAGTCCGTCGTCGAAAAGGGAGTTGATGAGTTGCAGAGTCGCAGCATAGACTCGGAAAGATTTCGTGGCCTTGAGCGTATTCGACAGTCCGTCGATTAATAATGCGTACGGAACTTGTGGGTAGCCCTTTTCCGTCGTCTTGGACAGCAGCTTCTGGAGTACTGCCAAGCTCCCCCGAATTTCTCTGCTCCAGTCTTTGTCAGTGACGCCAGGTTGCAGGTTTCTTAGTATGTCAAGCATAATTCGAATCGTGGCTTGGCCGTTATGTGACTTGCACAAATTAGCAATGGTGTGCCACGAGTTCTTTTGCAAGTTAGGGACCAAGCAGTAGATTGAGCTGAGAACTTGAACACAATCCTTCAGCTTGCTCTGCGGGATAGAGCCAAAGGTCACGATAGCATCTAGAACGTTGATACAAGAGCGCAAATCATCCTCCTGGCTAGTGTTCATGCAGATAGTGAGGATGGTCTCGATCAAATCGACAACGGCCGGTTCGTCCGCATTGTTGAAGCTAAACTTGATGACATCGAGGAGAAACAAGAACAACTGTGCAAAATTCTTGTCTTCGCCCGATGCAGCAGTCTTGCCCCTGGCAGAACTGCTGGCACCTCGGCCTGGATGCGAGTTTTTCCTGGCGATGCGCGCTTCCCTATACGCCTCTTGAAGCCAAATTGTCAGAAGGGGGAGTAGATCGTAGTCAAAACCAGCGAGCACACGGCCATGGCTTGTCAGGTCTACCAGAGCTGCCAGTTGCAGATGAAAATCTTCGGGGTTGGCAGCGGCAGACAGAGTTTGAAAGTACTCTTTCCTCTCCAAGTCGGTCGAAGATGCATGCTTCGCACATTCCGTCAATAACTCCCAGCCGGCAGCTCTCGTGGAAGCTGGGTTGCTTGGGTCGATGAGGTCCTTTGCGGCATACCAGATATCCAGGATCGGGTTGAGCGGGTATTCAGTAATCGCGTACTTCAAGGTATTCGCAGCAGATACTCGCTCGCTGGGGCTGCCGTTCTTGAGCTGCTCGAATGCATCCATGTGGTTGGTAGACAGCCCCCCGGAGCTTGTTGAGACGGGGTTGATGAGGTCGGCTCGAGGCAAGGCAGCCGACGGATTGGAAGGCGGAGTCGGGGCTTTGATTGACTTGGGGCTTGTCAAGCTGCGAAATACGGTGACCAGGCTGCCCTGGCGAGTCGAGTCTGAAGAAGTAGGATCATCTTCTGGCTGCGGGGACATGTGCTCGTCTGCCGAGAGTAAAAGGTGGCCGAAAATTGGGGACTGTATCACAGGTTAGCAAGGTATACACAAATGCCCCGCATGGCGCTTTTTGTCTTTGTTACTTTTGTGATAGGCAGACAAGTTGGAAGTTGCGACAAGTTCAGACAAGTTCATGCTTCAACAAGCTGGGGCAGAAAACTAAATGCGGCCGGCAGGGGCAGAGTCCACCGGGAGAGGGTATCACACACCTGAAAATCAGTCCAGATTGTTTTTCAACATAAAACTTGACTCGCAACTTAAGGGGCGATTGACAGCGGCGTAGCGAGCCGCGAGCCGCGAGCCGTAAGGAGCACAGAAGGAGGCAGCAGGAACTGCGGCAGGCTGAGGGCTGGACCAGGAGGAAGATGAAGCCGCCTAGGTTGACGAGAGCTGTTTCGCGAGGGACAGGAAACCCGCCTCTAGCCGAAGAAGAAATTTTTCGATTCCGAGACAAGGATTGGCGAGGATGCACGAGGAACAGAACAACATGGAGGCCAGGTACTGCCGATGAGTCCGGATTCCGGAAGTGGTGATGATTTGATGCGGTTGTTTTTTGGAGTGCAGGTAGAGCTCCACCCAGTTTGAAGCGAGGAGCTCGGCACTCCGGTTGGCAGGTTGTATGTAGCGAGGTACCGATACCTACGATTGTGAACGGTGGACGGGTGGACCGGCAGGAACGGTACCTGCTGTGGCTTGGGCAGGCAGGCAGGGGACATTGGGTGGGCAAATTGCTGGGTACAAGGTACTCAGTACTTAAGTACTTAGGTAAGTTAAGTACCTACCTAGGTAGGTAGGTACCTACGCCCGGCGCCCTTGTTCCCGAGGAGGGGACTGGCACTCATCACAACTTTAGACAGGTAAAAAATTATTTATGTGCTGGTGGAAGATTGTGATTAGCTGTCGTGCATGCATGCCCGACGAAGATGAGGACAGGTGCTAGAATCGGAGCCGTAGGGTGGCTGCTGCGCTGAAGTTTAGCAGAGATTTCTGTGCCTGAGTCGAATGCCGCTATGCTGTCAATGCGCCGCATCTGGTAATCGCTCGCAGACAGCTCATCAGATTTTCAACCATGTCATGATTTTTTTTGATGGTTCTGCTGTCCTTGGAAACAGGGGCCGCGCGCCTAAAGGTAGCACTTGAGGCATCAAACTTGGCCAGTTGACGTCTCGGACAGTAGCAAAGGGTCTGCAGGATCGAAATTGAAAGCCGCGCCGCTGAATGTAGGTGCCAGTCAGGGGGTATTGAGCTTGGGGTGTTGGTCCTGCAGCCCCATGCCGTCAACTTGTAAACTACTTAAAGTATCCAAGTACTGAAGTAAGTACCTAGGTAACTAGTTACCTAAGTAACTTATATAACGTAGAGTATGGAGCGAGCCAGCGGTTGGAAGTTTCAAGCCCTTTAGCACCGAGATGTTCTCTCTGCCTGTGGCGGCACCGACCAGCGTTGAGGTCCTGTTTCCGAGCTCGTGTTCATCTTGCGAGGCAGCTGACTGTTTGATGTTGTGGTCGGTTGTCAGTTGTTCTCTGTTCATCATGTGTCTTGTCTTGGCATAGTCGCCGAGACTTGTAAGAGGCTCATTTGCACCATCTCAAGACTGAACTTCTCGTACGAGCTTTGGAAACAAAATGCTGCCACAAGCTCTCTAGAGAAGCTATCCGATGACGGATTTCCATTTGAGAGACGGCACAGGCACCGCCAGCGCCAGGAGAAGCTTCCTTTCGGCACACCCAAGCTCGTACCAGCCAGTTTGACCTTGTTCGAGCTCCCCACATAATCCATCTGGTTGACCCTACCAAGTAGCTGAAAGGCGAGCAGCTGCGCGAGCGTCAACAAACCTCCACATCAAATTTCGACCACGAACAAACGCCACCATCTCACTCCACCTCCAAGCATCATAACCACACCACGGTGCAGCTCCCTTCCACGAGGTGTCACCATGGCCGCCGATATTGGCCAAATTTCTCAGCTGCTGAATGCGACCCTTGATCCCTCTCAGCACCGTAAAGGTACGCCAGACTTCCCTCTCGTCCTCACCTCTTTTTTGCTGTCGCCCGCCCCTTCGTTCTGATAAACATAATGAGTCTGCAGCCGAGCAAGCCCTCAAGCAAGAGGCCACCAAGCTGCAATACTCGCTCACATTGCTCAACATTGTCAATTCCGACACGCTTCCTCTCAATACCCGGCTCGCTGCTTCCTTGGCCTTCAAGAACTTCATTCGTTCCAACTACGTGGTGCGTGCCCGTACGGCCCCGCGTTCGACGTCGATCCGAATACTAAAGCCATACATATTTCTAGGACGAGGAAGGCAACTACAAAATCCCGCAGGATGAAGTCCAAGTAATAAAGGAGCGACTCATTGGTTTGATGATTTCAAGCCCGCCTAATGTCCAGAAGCAGCTGGGAGAAGCTATCAGCGTCATCGCCGACTCCGATTTTTGGAGGCGGTGGGACACGCTGACCCAAGTAGGTTCCCCGTCCGTGCCGCCATCTCCTGGGGGCTTTTGCTGAGCTGGGTATTAGGAACTGGTTAGTCGGTTTTCTTCCACGGATCCCAAGATCAATGTCGGCGTCCTCGAAGTCGCTCATTCGATTTTTAACCGATGGCGTCCTCTGAACCAATCCAACGAGCTGTACATTGAAATCAACCACGTCATAACCACGTTTGGTCAGCCTTTTGTTCACTTGCTTGTCGTAAGTGGTTCGAGTAGCACGGTCTTTGAGCCGGGAAATGCTGACACCTTGCCTAGACTACCGACAGCAAAATTGCTGCCAATGCCAACAACAAAGATGCCCTCAAGGGCTGGTTTGAGACCCTCGACGTGCAGATCAAGATCTTGTATGATATGTCATGCCACGATCTTCCCCCGATTTTCGAAGAAAACCTCGCAAGCATCTCTGAGCTCCTACACAAGTACCTGACCTACAACAACCCACTGCTCGAGACCGCCGACGATGATGAGGCGAGCATAGTCGATACGGTCAAGTCTGGAATCTGTGAGCTGCTGGAGCTTTACACTATCAAGTACGACGAGGACTTCTCCAAATACTGCTCCCCGTTTATTACTAGTGCGTGGAATCTACTGTCGACAGTTGGACCTCAAACCAAGTATGACAACCTGGTGAGCAAGAGCTTGCACTTCTTGACCGCGGTCGCCGGAACAGCCGAGCACGCCAACGTATTCAATGACGAGAACGTCCTGTCTCAGATTGTCGAAAAAGTCATTTTGCCAAATGTGGCGCTCAGAGAATCAGATGTTGAGATGTTCGAGGACGAACCCATCGAGTTTATTCGACGAGATCTGGAGGGCTCCGATACGGACTCAAGACGCCGGTCCTCGACGGATTTCTTGCGAAAATTGCAAGAGAAGTTTGAGATTTCCGTCACTACCGCAGTGTCCAAGTATATTACCCACTATCTGGAGCAGGGCAAGACAAACTGGAAGGCCAAGGACACGGCCGTCTACTTGTTTTTGTCTGTTGCCTCCAAGGGCGCCGTCACGGCTGCCCAGGGCGTCAAGACTGTGAACCCACTGGTCAATGTTGTTGAGTTCTTTGAACAGCATATCGCGTCAGATCTCATGGCAAGCGAGGGAGTTGAGCCCATCTCAAAGGTCGATGCCATTAAGTACCTCTACACATTCCGCAGTCAGCTGTCCAAGGAACAGTGGAAGCTCGCTTTACCGCCGTTGATCCAAAACATGAACTCATCCAACTACGTTGTATACACATACGCCGCAATTGCCGTTGAACGCGTCTTGTACCTGGCCGATGACACAGGCAATCAAATGTTCCCTCGAGCGGATATCGAGCCATTTGCAAAGGACCTCCTCAACCACTTGTTCAAGTTGATTGAGCGCGAGACCAATGCCGCGAAATTGCAAGAAAACGAATTCCTGATGCGCTGCGTCATGAGAATTCTCATTGTCATCAAGGATGGCGCCGCGCCAATACTAGATAGCGTCTTGACGCATCTTGTTCTCATAACAAATGTCATGAAGCACAATCCCAGCAACCCCAGGTTCTACTATTACCATTTTGAGGCCATGGGGGCCTTGGTGCGATACTGCGCTGGAACCAATACCGCAGTTTTCAACCAGAAGCTATGGGAGCCTTTTAATCTGATTCTGAGCGAAGATGTCACAGAGTTTATTCCTTATATTTTCCAAATACTTGCTCAGCTCCTTGAGTCAAGTCCCGCGGACGCGGTTTCCGAGAACTTCAAGAATATTCTGGGACCTCTTTTGGCTGCACCCTTGTGGGAGACCCGCGGTAACGTTCCCGCCTGCGTTCGACTTTTATCGGCCGTCATTCCCAAGGCAGCGAGCTTGATTATTCAGAACAATCAGCTGGAAGCTGTCCTCGGGATTTTTCAAAAACTGCTTGCATCCAAGAAGTCCGAAGTCCAAGCCTTTGACATCCTGGACGCCATTGTCAACTCGTTTGAGCCGTAAGTGCTGTCCCAGAAGATCGTGCGGTCGAGTGCGAGGTAGTAGCTAACTCGGCATCATAGCTCTGCCCTAGACAAGTACTTTGGTACGATCCTGCAGCTCCTATACACCAAGCTGCAGGGATCTCCTGCAGACTCGTTCAAGATCCGGTTCGCCCGGTTCTATCATTTGGTCAGTGCCAGGCTCGAAGCCGGCTATGGCGCGGACTTCTTCATCAAGCAATCGAATCAGTTGGATGAGCGTGTATTCGCCCAAGTATATCCGCCGTTTGTGCTTGCTGAGACGGAGAAGCTCGCCAGGCCTGTCGACCGCAAAATAGCGGTTGTGTCACTGACCAAGACGCTCTGCGACTCGCAAGTGTTTGCGCAGAAGTTTATGAAGGGCTGGGCCAACAGCTGTCGCATTCTGTTGTCGCTGCTTGCAAATCCGCCCACCGTCGCCGCTGGCCAGGGCGACGAGATGATCACCGAAACTTCAGTCGACGACATTGGTTTCGGCATGACCTACACTGCTCTCAACACGTGTCGGCCCCTGGCTCGTGACGACTTTCCGGATGTTCAGGATGTGACGACATGGGTCAAGCAGTACATGGCTGGGGCCGACCAGCGACACGGTGGGGCTGTCCAAGGTTTCATTGCCGGCAGACTCCCCCCAGAGCAGCAGGAGGCCATTGCCCGGTACATTCGCTGAGTGGTCCATGGGGGGGAGGCGACGACTTGTTGGATGAGGCCCCAGGAGAAGAGAGGAATATAGATGAAACAGTACAGAGTAAGAGTGGTCAGAAAAAGGGTGGTACGTCGACCGAGCTCGGGTACTCGAGCAATGAGCATTCAAGGGATGCGCTCATGACGCAAGTAGTATGCATATCCTGTGGGATGGATGGGTGGAGGCAACTTTGACCAAAACGAGCCCAGGGACACGGTCAGGTAGAAATGAGCAATATAACAAAAAAAAAAAAAAAAACATGGCCGAGTCGGCGCGCACATCAGATGCTGGACATTGCATCTCACATCGTTACGTTTGACCGTGCCGCTTGCGCCCAGTGCGCGAGCACGCAATCCCCATGCGCTGCACTCTCGGAAATGACGGTGTCGCAAGTACGGAGTGCCAGTTCGCTTTGTGCGCAGAGCGTCGTGCAAATCAGTGAGTGGCAGGGAGTTGCAGCGCCGCAAGTGCAAGCGAGGCGCTGCATTGACGTCGTCAACAAGACGGTTCAACTGTCCCTGGGATGGTAGCAAGCGCGGTGTTCACAGGCAAATTACTCCGTAACTACTGGCCGACCAACAATAAGGATAAAGGGTGCACGTCTATCGTTTTTGTACCTCTGCCGTTACGCGTGACAAATTTATGTACAGGAACCACAAAGACAGAAAAGAAAGAAAATGACACAGCCCAGGATGAAGAGTAAATAAATGCACATGGTATCGTCAAGTTTCGCTAAATCATTCGTGCCGCGCTGTCGGAGGGGGCGCCGGTTTCGTTCGGGGGGGAGGGAGAGGAACAACGGGTGCGCTTGAGTCGAGGCCGGGGTTTGGTGGGGTTTTTAATATATATGCCTGGCGCTGAAACGAGGTGCGCAATAGGGATGATGCCTGGTCGTTGCATGGATGGACGTGAATCATTGCCGTCGTCGGGGTCGTGCGTGATGAGTGCGAATGCTGGTTCGGCATGCAGAGTGTCGTGTACTTGCTGTTGCTGCCGAGGACAGATGCCTGGCTACAGGGTAGGTGCCTAGGTACCCGCTAAGTAGAGGAGGGAGGTGCCCGGGTAAGGTGCCCAGCACTGAAGTGGTTACGCAGAAGAAGATGGCGGGTAGTTGGTGGCCTGGAGTACGAGGCGCGTGGCCGGGCCTGGCATCGGGCTGGAGAGAAAGCTTGAGCCCTCTTCGGGACCTACCACACCAACGCTGCCTCGCCGTCTGCCGTCTCTGTCATGGTCCTCGCGGTCCCTGGGTCGCGTTGGCGGTGGTGCGGTCCCGCGGAGAGCCAGGTTTGCGCGCGGTGCGGACGAGCATGGCTGGCTGTCGACGTCGCTGCTGATATGGCTGCTCCCTCCACTCGCGTTCGTCTGGACTAGCAGCAGGCTGCTGGTGCTGGAAAGCCTCTTGGCAAGCTCGGTGAAACTCAACCTCTTGACACTCGAGTTGGAGTGTCGCTTCTCTGCCTTGGTGCTACAACGAGGTTGTCCGCTGTCGTGGCCCTTCCCGGACGAGGGCGGCGCCGGTGCCGTCGTGGCTGTGGGCATGGTTTGGGCTGTGGATTGTGCTCGGGAGGCTTTGGGCCTACTCTTGGCGTGGGCCGTGTGTGGACGTGAGGGCGGAAGGCTGATGGTGGACGTGCGCGCGCAGTCTGCGTGAAAGCTGACGTGGTTTCTCGACACACCAGGCCGAAGAGACGTTGGGCTCTGACTCTCGCCATCGTGACGGCCCGAGATGTACGCCAGGGCCCGCTGAGCGGCGGGCGACATGAGAGGTGGGCCGGGTTGCTCGCCCAGGTTCTGACCGCGAGCGTGGCTGTTAGCGTCGGAGTCGGAATCGTTCGAGGCGGCATCTGTGCCGTTGTCATCCGAGGTGTCGTCCTGGCCAAGGCCACTTGTCATGGTTTGCGTAGCCTGCTGGACATTGTCGCGCTTGCGTCGCTTCTCTTCGGCATGGCGCATCAGGGCATCGAACCTCGCAATGGAGCTGAGCTTTTCCTGTCCGGGAACGTAGGATTCGGCTCCAGGAATGTGTCCTAGCTGGAAGGCTCTGTCCAGGATGGTCTCTCCAGGGCAAGGCGGCGACGCTTCGTCGAGTATGGAGGGCTGTTGGCTTTGTGAGCTCAGGCTATGCCTGCCTCGGGAGGGAGAGCTCATGACAGATGATCTTCCCTGGGAACATGTCCGTCCTTCAACGAACTGACCCCTGTACTCTCCGTGTGGACCGCATGTGACAATGTCGCCGGGCCTGATGGTCGTATAATGTTGTTCAGGAATGGTATACTGCACCCTCGGAGATGGGTGGTTGTTACTCGAAGGCGATGAAATATCGCTTCGTTTCGATCGTAGGCTGGGCGAATCGGAGCTGAAGGTAGTCGGACGATCCAAAGGCCCGGTGGAATAGGTGGCTGTAGAGCTTTTGTGTTGAAGACCGCGGTTGCCACTGCCTGATCGGGGGAAGCAATCCGAGTTATTGTGGGGTCGTGCTTGGAATGGCGATGTAAAAACCGGTGACAGAGGGCTTTCCGTCGTGCTGAGTGAGCTCTTCTGGGACATGATGAATCGACACCATTCGTGAAGACTGGGATGGTCGTCGTCGGGAGGTGCGCGAAACCACAAGGTCGTCGGTGCCGTATCTTTACTCGAGGAAATTAAACTTGCAGCTCGACTTGATCGCCTCTTTCGTTGCTTGTCAGAAACCGTAACCACCAGTGTTGGTAACGCCGGTGCCTGCTTGCGATGGGAGACGAGTTGAACTTGACAATCGGAGACGCAGCTAAGCCGCCATTGCTGGATCGGCTCCGAATCCCCCTCAACGCGGACGCTGTCAGCGGCATGCTTTACGACATGGTCGCGGCTATTCTGAGGAACATGGAGCTTTACCTTTGTCTTATAGACGAAAATACACGGTTCGTCGCCAGGATTCTGTTGCACGGACATCGGAACAACGTCGTTGACGCGGCCTACGGCGCCATTTTGCCTGGAGCCACAACTGTCTTGCCGATTTCTGCCAGTAGACTGGCGAGAGCCAACAGCAACATATCTCGGCTACATAACAGAGCATTAATTGGCTGTGCCGGGCGAGAAGGGCTGGGAGAGAAAAGAGTGCTGCTCCCAAATCGAATGGGACCAATTCAAGTACAGACTCGAGCGCCATTGTCTCATATTGCTCACCTTCCATGATTGCCTGCCTAGGATCTGGCTCCGGTCCGGAGGCACCTGGAGGTGGCCGGCGAGGCTATCCATGGCCGGCGAGATACAAAGTTGCCGGCCAGAAACAGACATGTAAAAACAGTTGCCGATGGTTGATTGCAGGTCAAGATGGCATCCTGAAAGCGTGGATGTTGGGACCGCGGCAGATAGAGAGCCTCCTCACACGACTGTTTGCTCTGCGCCGTCCTTTCTGAACGTAATCAAGTGATGTTGACTCCTTTGCTGGGCAATGGTTGAGTACTTGCTCCTTGCCGAGTATCCGACGGGCAACAAGAGGAATCTCACTCAGCTATAACATACTTGACTGGATAAAGGACCCAAACTGAAGAAGAGAGAGGTGCCCGGAGATGCTAGAAGGGACATGAAAATAAAGGGGAACAGGTATTGTTTACGCGCAACACACTAGTTCGCCGCCGAGACTGCGCAAAGGTGGACAAAAAAGGAATAAGTAAAGGAACAGCGGAAACCAGAGAAGCAGGTAAACGGATCCCATGGCCTATTATGGGTCCTGAAGTCTGGCACGGAGTATGATTGTGTGTTTAACCAAGTCGACGGCTTGTCGCTAGTCACTCATCACTTTTGCTTGGCCTTGTAACGGCAGTAAACATCGCCTTGGACCAAGGGCGATCCCGCATTGGGCTTTCCGGCCGGTGGGTGACGGATGATGAGGTGTGGAACATGATTTTGCACTTGGAAGCAACTTTTTGATGGGACTTGACGTGGGCGAAACCGGGATGTGGCATGGGTTAGTGCCAGATGCCCAGATGCCCAGGTCCACGCCCGGTCCCAGCAATCTCAAGGGCCATGCCCCATGCCCCGTTGCGCCTCCGCTCCGGGTTGGGGAGTTGAGGGGAATGGGCCGTCGTCTGTGGTCCACGTCCCGGTAGAGAAAGGTACATACCTTGGAATGCCCAGGCCAAATTAAACATCAAACCAGACAGGAACACAATGGTGTTCAAGCGTGGCAAAGGCCTCACATCCTTGTCATTGCATCCGCCAGCCCGTTTCAATGCCAGCGATCTACATCAGCCCTCCGAGTCGTCCGCACAGTGCTGTCGCCATCCAGTGTTTGTGTCGTGCAGCCCCAGTCCCACCATGCAGCCCGGGGGAATGAGTATCCTGGCTGGGTTTATTATTCTGCGCGCCCGTCCGTCCGTCCGAGATTCGAGGTTCGATGTTGCATCCCACCAACCCCAGGTTGTGTGGGACATGTCTGGTCGAGGGACCTCGCAATTTGCAGCTTGCGTTCCGTGACCGATGCAGGCACTTCTGACCAGGTACGTGTTGAATGTTGAATCTGGGTCTACGGGAGGAAGGCGCGACTAAAGTTGTGGCTTGCTCCGCGTCAAGCTGTCGTAACTGCCGAGCAAACTCAACCTGGCTGCGGGGATTCAATCTCCTAAGAGCAAGGTCAAAATATATCGACGCCAGCCTCAATTTTCTTGACACAACTCTGCACATGCACCAGACCTCAACAGGTTAGAATACGCACCATCTAAAGCTGCATCGCATCTGCAGCTAATTGTCCAATCCGCCACCCTGTCGTATTGAAGTCAAGTCGAGGATTCAAGGTCTCAGACATGTAATCGCCAAGGCACTTGCCTCTGGCCGCATGTTTCGGATCGTGATACAGGTTGCGAGGCCGTCAAGCCGCGTGGGAAGAGAATCGAAACAGGACAACTCTCGGCTCTTGATAAGCGGCATATGAATGCACGGACGGCATATTCATTTGGAACCGCCTGCATGTCTACCAACATGGCAACTGCCATGCACGTGTATCCGTTCCCCGTGGGCATTGTCGTACAAGACTAGGAGAAATCGAGTTCTCGCCCGAAATGCAACGATAGCCACTTCCGCCTTCGCGTAATGCTATGTTGATGCTCCCTATGATTAGCAGAGAACAAGTCAGTCCACGATCCTCATCTAAGCTGGACTGCCCGGCATTTATTGCTGTGGCCCCTGCACTGACCATGGCGACTGGCCAGCAAAGTCACTTCGATATCCATAAAAGGAACAGCCAAAGCGACGCTGCACTTTTCAGCGGAACCCGTCAAGTGTGTTGTCGTCTAAACGTTATTCTTTGTTATTGGCGGACGACGTCGGTCGTAAGGACGGGCGAGATCTATACATCCCCTTACAACAACTGGCCTTTCTTGCTAACGAAGTTCATCTGTCCTTGGTCACAGAATCAACAAATGAGGACGACGACTCAGGGCGTGATCTGATGACACCGTGCTTCCCCTTTTGACGAGCCCGTCTAGAGTCTCCTGCTGTCGTAATGCTCACACTAATGGCGCCGGACAGCGGGCATACTAACAAGTAACCAGCATATCTGTCGAGCCGTGGGTGCCGTCTTACGGGCGCCGATGTGCAAGCTTGTGCTAGCCAACAACCAGCTTGTCAAGCCCGATACTCTGAAGTTTCGAAGATGCATTTAGTTGTAAAGCAGACGGAGTCTGTGTTGTCAAGTAGAGGGCCGTCCATGGCCAGGGTCCACAGCACGGGGCATCAGCCTTAGGATTGCAACTGCCAACAACAAAGATCCCTGCAGTTGGCTTAAGTAGGTTGTACTGGACACACCACATTTTTACGCTAGGGACAGTGTGAACTTTATCTCAGTATAACCGGTTGAGGTGCTGTCGCTGAGTCACTGGCCCAATACTCTTCATCGTTGTGCGGATCCTAATCAACTCAATGATACGGAGTAACTCGCCTGATATGGCTCTTCAAGGCAACAGACCCGTCAAGGTGACACACAGACCGCCTTGCTCAGGTTCAAGTCGCATCATTGTACTCCGTACCGACTACCTACCAGGGAGTTGGTCACAAGCTGGACAATGCCCTCGATGTTCTTCCTTTAGTGTCTCGCGACAAGGTAGGGCAATGGCCAGAACCATCAAGCCTCAAGCAGTGGTGCAACACACATTGTCGGGTTACGGCATTTACTGCATGGCGTCTTGCTCAATGTTCTGGAATGTTGGTGCCAAATCCACTGGCTTCCGTATGTCTGTTCGAGTTTTTGTCTCGATTTCCAAATCGTCATTCCTGCATCAGTTGGGTAATGCCAATACTAACTACTTACTATACTCTGCGCTCGTCAGACTGCCGCCCACCTGACCGGATACGCCCGTCTTCTTATTCCGGACTTCTCCTGTCGAGCAAGTCGTTGGAATGGCATCTACCTCGCCTGATGGTGACAACGCAGCCGACAACTGTGGCTCAAGCCAGGGCTTAATATGTCTGGCGTTGGGTTGTGTGTTGTTGCAAGCGCTGAGCAGCGAAGAACTGGCAATACTCGGTGGACCCAGTGCGGAACGCGAGCGTATCCTGAGACATGGCGCCGTCATGCCCGCCATTTTAGCACTGCTCCAAGTACTCGAGCAGCGTCTCTGCGAGCGAGACAGAGGGAGTACGATGGGATGGATGGCCGTTCACATGTTGACAAGCCAATGCACAACTCTCCATCTGCGGTACCGAGTCATATTGTTGAATCCTGAAGATTTCGCGGCTCTATTGTATTTCTGGCACCTGAATCGCTAGGGGTCAAAGCTGGATGGAAACTCCCTGTCAGCTTCGAATGCTAACCATGTACTACTTTCTTTGCTACAAGGACATGACCACGACCGCGCGCACATCAGTGGATAGCGAGAAGGTCTCGGGGATGTGTATGGTTAGCTAGCTCAGTTCTCCTTTTCGACTGGGCATATACTCCGAGTTCATGCGACCCACGAGCTTCTGCCTCGGCCCTCCCATTCTTGCATGCAGTCCCTTGTTCGACAGTATGGGTGGCTTCGGATCCGGGGCAGGGACCGGGCTGGTCGGCTGCTGCAAAGGCCTGGACGCTGTGCTCGTGTTAGCAGCGCAGTTGATATTTAGTCCAAACCGGCTGGCAGAGATGAGCAGCACTATGGAAAGGTGGCGACTACTGGCAGACGACATGATTGATGCCTTTACTTTAACAGGAATATCCCGGCAATGAACTCTCTACTGCAGAAACTATGTGACAACGCCAGGGTTACCGAACGTCGCCAGCGGTCAGAACGAGGATGCTGTCAAACCGTCTATGGAACCCAAACGGCTAGGAACACACAACGCCTTGCCCGAATGCAGTCGTCGCCGGCGGAACTCTATCACGGCATTCCTAACCATTGCGGCCACTGGGGCTATTAATAGACCCTTCAACAACAACAACGACTGCTACTCACACTGCTAGTACGACCCACGACTTATCGCACATGCACGTATACCAATATGCTCTGAAGCTGCAAACTTTTCATTGACAGAGCATTGTCGATATTTCAACCTTGGATTCAGCTTGGACTCCTTTTGCTAGAGCTGTGGCGATTGACGAGCCGCGCTGCTGGTCTGGAAGCGCGTGCTGCTCCCTACGCCGCCTCCCTGTCCCCCGGTGCACTGTAGAGGCCACCCAGGGGGTTCTGGAAGAACAGGGAGCACGTGTCCGCTAGTCACGTCATTCATAATCGCCTGCATTTCCAACTGGGCGGTGAGTGCTCCGTGTTGAGTGCGCGCCGGGATACATGGCGAGACTTGGTGGAGATGTTAGTTGTTACGGAGTACGTACTCGTACGGAATACGTACGTAGTAACTACTAGTACAGCAGACAAGCGACAACACCCCCATGTCTCTTCCCAGACTTGCCCCAGACGGTTCTTCTTGGCCTCACTCGGACAAAAACAGGATGGAGGAGCCTCTTGGCATGTATGGAACTCGCGAACTGGGGCGTCGTTACACGAACCACGGGGGGCTGGAGCCCACAGCTCGCAATTAAAATGCCTGTACTCCGTACGGAGCACGGAGTAGTATGGTGCTCTGTGTACAACTGCCCAGACCGCACTTTGCTGTCAAGCTCAACTGGGCTTGGCTTGGCTTTCCTCGATGGTCGAAACCCGTCTAGTTCCTGAGGCTGAAAGCAAGGCAAGGGTCGGCGGTCTGCTGCACGCACACTCTCTGGACCATCTGACCATCTGTATTCCGTACAGGGGACCTGATGGCTCGCTACTTACTCAAGTACGTAGTATCTAGGCAGCTAGGTTGACGCGCCAAGCCAGCAGCCTTGTGTGTACGAAGTAGTCACTTACTCCGTATCTGATGGGCACCTCGAAGCAAGTTGACGGCGAGGTGGAGGCTTTTATTTTCCGGCCGCTGCCATCACCGCCTCCTAGTTGGAGCGTCGATGGGGACAAGACGTCCGGCGACAGGAATTGACCGGCTGCGTGGGAGCGCACGCAGCTTGGCAGCTTTATTGGTCAGATGATGATTCGAGACGTCGCGGTTGCTTCGCTTCCACGCAGGTACCACAACCATGAACGGCCGCCCTTGGCCAGCAGGGCAGGTTTGGCGGACGAGCCTCACCGCAGCTCGACGGGCAAGACTCGCTGCCCGTCAGGAACAGCACCTCGCCTCGCTTCTTCACCGACGCCACCTGGGAACAAGTCTGATTCAGATTGTGCAGGCCACCTAGTGTTATATATACGGAGTATCTTCCGTCACTCCCACATCACATCACCAATGGCACCTGACCCCGCCCTTCGCAAGCATCACAAGCGCTCTGTGCGCCTCGCCATATGTAGAAACGCTTATTTATTTATTCATCTGCTTTCCTTGTTGCAGAAGCGGACAGGCAGCAGTATGTACTATCAAGTCGAGGGCCTCCTGTCCCAGTCTACATGTAACATTGCACAAATCAACAACCCCGTGCCGGCATCCCGACATCCCGGCAATCCGGTCCTTCAGTACTGCGCTCCTACTCGCTCCGGCCCATCAGACGCACCGGACGGCTCTGCTCTTCCTCCGCAGGCCTCGCCAACGCTACAACGCTGGAAAGATGGAAGCGAACCAAAGCCAACAAAGACTAAACGAGTGAATAGTCACAAACATGACAATGATGATGATGATGATGATGACGGATGGCGATGACGGATGGCGATGACGATGACGATGATGATGACGGTAATGATGATGATGATGATGATAACGACGACGACGGCGATGAAGAAACAAAGGGCCCATGAAAACCAGTCCCTTCATCGGATATCAAATGGCCAATAAAAAAAAATTAATACACTGATCCAGGCTGGGCCACGATAACCACAGTTTCAATAAACCGACCAAAAATGGGGGTGAACAATGGGTGACCCCCTGCCGTCCCGTGTGCATTGTTCTATTGCCGTCATTGGCGTTGCATCTAAACCAAGAAGAACGTGGAGCAACAGTGTAAGAGAAATATATGACCGAAGCACAACTCGTAGCGTATCGCGGTGGGGGGGCCGTTGGAAAGGGTCATGTCAAGGAGCGCCGTCTGCAGCGTCCCGCCTAGGCGTACGGCGCCGATTCGTTCTGATAGTGTTTCCACCCGGTCAGTCCGGGTATCCTGGACCTGATTTCCAGCCCTCTTTTGCGGTTGGCCCATCTACGACTTGGCGTCAGCTTTCCTCGCGCCATGTACGTGGCGAGGTAGGACTTTGACAACTTACATTCGCACTTTTCCGTCATCATTACACGACGCGAGCATGTACGGATCGACCGGGTTCCAAACCACACAGTTGCATCGCTTGCCGGAGAAGCTGGACAGCCTCTCCACGGCAGCTCCTATGTTCTTGTGCCAAATGACCACCTTGCCGTCCTCGCTGCCGCTCATGGCAAAGCTTTCGTTGGCCCCGCCAAAAGAGGCCCGGATGACGCAGTTGTCCGTCATGTGGCCCAGAAACTTCTGCACTGTAGTTCTCGTGATCAAGTCGACGAGCTGTGCTTCGCTGTCCTCCTTATTGACAAGCAGCTGCCGAGAGTCCAGGCTGATGGACAGGGATATCGGCCGGGCGCCCAAATCTAGTTCATACTCCAGCTCTCGTGTTGCCCCGTTGTAGACGTACATGTTGGTAAAGTTATCCGCCGCTACCAGCCAACGTCCGTCCCGGGAGCCGGCCAGGGCTTGCACACGATGCTTCTTGTTCCACTGGACCACCTCTTCGCCCTCGTTGTTGAACGTACAAATGCTACGCTTGTTGTCTAGAGTGCCGAGGACAAACGTCGCGCTGTCACTTGCCCAGACACACCCACTGACAGGTTCGTCGAACCTCTTCAGTTTCTTTATCAATAAGCCGCTCTATGCGTCTGGTTAGTTTGCTGTTTAGAATGGGCATTGGGGAGCAGGTTCTTGCCTTGGTATCCCATAATCGGGCAAAATTGTCCTGTGAGCAGGTCACCAGCATGGAGTCATCCGGACTCCATGCAATGCTTGCCACGCCAGAGTGGTGATCTTTGTGAACCTGTATGCTCAGGGCATGCACAACTGTGAATGACCTCGTTTCCCATATGAACACGCTATCGCCAGATCCGCAGGCAGCAAGGTGCGATCCGTCGTGAGAGAACTGCACTTCCCACACCTCTCCTCTCATTTCAGGGAGCTCTAGGACGATATCCCTGGGAAAGAATCGCCTGTCACAGAGATGATCCGAGTACAGCGAAGGAGACGAAGCTGCAGTGTGGAAGAGGCACGAGTTGATCTGGCTTTGCTTGACCTGATGAAGGAGGACGGCTAGACGATTCTCGGGGAGCATGACAGATGGCGAGATGCACCCTAGCAAGGCTGGTTAACTCCAACACATCAAAAATTCGGCAAGGCTTGCGAGATTTCGCTACTCACTCGATAGATCGGACAGCAGCCTCTTGCGGGACTGACCCCGTGCTCCATCCCAATTCGCCTTGGCCATCAGGTCGTCTGCTGAAAGACACATTAAGAGGCTGGAAAGAAAATGCACTTTGGATGTATCGTGTTCCAGCGGCGTCAACTCCGTCCGCAGAACCTGAAGTGCACGAGTTGTGTCTCTGGTTTCTAGGAGCTCCAGAAACTTTTGCTGGCGCATGCCGAATCGCATAACATTTCTGTCTGAGCCTGGAGCGAGCACAAGTCCATTCCCATCCTCGCCACCCTGCCCTGCCGTGGTAGCTCCTGTCAGCAGCTCCTCCGCTTCAGCCCACGAGCCATCCAGCACGGCTGACCGGAAGGCTGCCACGGTAGGATTTTCCAGTTTGAACCCGCTCTCCTCGCTCACACTCTCGGCCGCCGCTTGATAACCCATGTCTGATAATGCTTGGATTAAAATGCGAGTCACCTCCTCTCTGTCGTGTCCGAAATATGACGGCGGCTGGATGGACGACGCCGGGGCTTTATCTCCATTCGCTGAGCCGTTGTCGGCTAAAGATGCTGTCTTGTGCGTCCCGTTCGTCACGCCACTAGGCAAGACAGCGCTCTGCGAAACGACATCAGTAGATCCATTCGAGCGAGCGACGCCACCTCCATTGTACTGTGAGACGGAGTCGCCATCTGAGGCCATGTCTATGCCCAATCGCCGCCTTCTTTTAGGACGACGCCGACTAGGTAATGAGGATGTGGCGGCCAGAGGAACCCCGTCGTCAGCAGAAGAAGAGTCGGTGGAATCTTGTGTTGGGGAAGAGAGGGACAGGCGTCGTCGCCTACCCAGGACCTGCGATGCCGAGCCGGAAGGCAGATCCGGTCTTGGAGTGGAAGATTCTATGTTCACAGTCGAAGCCGGAGCTGGTTGGGGAAACGGAACAGGGAGATCAAGCGGCGAGAGGGGGTTGGGTGCCGAGAGGACGGCGCTGGCAGAATGTCGAGAGGGAAGCGGAGTGGATGATGGGTCGTCGGAGGGGACGATAGGGTGGAGGGAACGAGAGTCGGAGGGTTGGTCCACGTCGACCGTTCCGCGGGCAAAGCCGCGGTGACCGTTGCAGTCGATTTTGTTTTAAGCCGAAACAGTCGAGACGAGAGGGCGAAGAAGCAATGGCGAACCGGCCAAGCTGGATCTGGGACCAGACCAGGTTCGTATGCGTATCGTGAGGTGATGAAGGCTGGTATGCGATGGACGTGGACGTTTCTGTTTGTTGTGTTTTTTTAATTTTTAATTTAATTTTTTTGGGAAGGGAGTCAGCTCCAGCACAGTCGAGCCGACTGGAGGTTTGGAGGACCGCAGGATTATTCGGGTGGTCGATCGACGATGACTGTCCAAGCGTGTTGTCTTGTCGTTTTGCTGGGACGCCGCGAAGGACAGCAACACCTCAATCGTCGCCGGGCATGTGACGAGGCGTATCGGGCACTGGAGGGCAGCGGTTTACGACATGGGGCTGGCGTCGATGATGGTCAAGTGAAAGGTGGAATATCGGTGGAGCCGGGTCGCCGTGCGAGAGGGCGAGCTGAGCAACGCTGGACGAGGTTGATGGCGCCAGCTTTGTCGAATTGTGGCATGAGAAGACGGTCGTGGAGGAGTGAAGTCAAAAGAGGGTCCGAGCATCTGGAGAAGCAGCACCAGCACTAGCACTTGACGTGGACGGAGGTTCAGGATTGAGGCTGGTGCTCTCGAGACCAGAGGCCCACAGTGTTTGCTGGTGGCGTACTCCGTACTCCGTAAGGCCTACGTACATACAGTTGCCCCCTGCCCGGCCTCCGAGAATGATTAAAGTGGGGACACCGTGAGGCGGTCCGCTCTGCTGACTAACAGCCCAAACCCTATTTCAAAGCGCATGCTGAGCGCTCCTTTTCAAGGAACGCACACAATTCTCTCCTTGTAGCTCAACATGAGGCTTTTCATACCATCTACGTGCTGTCCAGCTTCAATGCCCTCTGCTCTCGTGTGACCAGTCCGCATACGGCCACGGCCGTCCCTGGCCTACAGACTCCATCTGGTCTGCCCGTCTTCGAGCGGTGTCTGATGCTCGCGCAGGCAAAGCTATGCTTGTGTAAACGCGCCGCCCTTCCTGGGGGCATTTACGTCGGCCGGGTCTTGTAACTTGTTGAAGCAATGGCGCCGGGCAGCATCAACGACTACGTGGCGCACTCTGGCCCTCGCAACTACAAAGTCATGTCGACGGTACATTCCTGATGGACTGTTCTGCTTTTCTTGCCGTGTCCTAGGCAGTACCTTGAGGGCCGTTTTCCTCCTCCTCTTCTTCTTCTTACCATCAAATTAAATTAATTCCATCCGCAGTGGGTGTCAATTCAAACATATACGGAGTAGAGTTATAAGTTATCGTGAAAGGGGCTCCTCCACACACGTTGCCAGAACATGTCGCCGCGTTTGGCATGCCGTGGCTTGGCTAGGCTCGCATTGACAAGAAGCAGCAAAGACCGGGAAGCTTTCAAGTATCGCACGACTGCGGATCATTGCATAAGCACTCCTTACTACGTAGTGTGGTAATACGTACGTTTTGCGTAGAGATTAAGGAAAAGCATGTTTGCACCACATTTATCCCCACAGCGTACGTAATTATTAGTTCCACCGTCATGGCATTCAATCCGCACACGTCCCATTTCCCTTTGGTGCCTGCCAGGGTTGCGTGGGTTGTGTGCCGCAGATGCCAAGCACAGGGGGGATTCGAAACGTTGCTGATGTCTGCGTCGCGGATGGACGACGACGCGCCAAAGCCCAGTCGCCGTCGCAACGAAGAACCCGGTACTTGCTATTGCTGCGCTGCGCTGTAGTGCTGCGGTGTTGCACGGGGGCATCGTCGCCATGATGAATAGCCTCAAATGGTGACGTGATCCCGGCGGCTTCAGCCGTGCAAGGGTAAAGGCGCGGCGATGCGTAGCAAGACCCGCCGAGACGACCAAGTCTTGGACACATGCATGCTGCCATTGGTACTTCCACCATGGTGACGAATGCAGCATATTTCTGTAACAAAAACCTGGCCCTTGCATATTTTCCGCATCAGTGAAAGAAGCCACATCGTATCCGGCGACACCATGGCAATCGTTGGTATTTGCCTGTCCTCCAGTTGGACCTGTTTCAAGGCTGACATTACGACACGAACATCACCGCAAAGCACGCTCTCCCAGACGTTGTCTTCGGCCCCGGCTGCAAACCACCCTGCTTTTGCCTCAACAATTGCCCGTCCTCCGGTGCCGCCGGGAGAAAGTTCCTCGTGTCGGCTACTGGGACATGTTCACCACTGCGCACAACAACATGCAACGAGCTGGGCATGGCTCTCCCGTCCGTGAGCTCGTCCACGTTTGACGGAGAAAGCGCCATCAGTTCCATGGTGAGTCTCGACTTGTCGGACAAGCCAAGCCTCCCGCCTTCAAGCCCGACGATTACGCGCGGGCTGTAGTTGCCGATAGTAGTCGGCATGCGCTCTCTTCCCACCGCCATGGGGTTGAACATTTGCATGCCTCCGGGAAGGCGATCGGCGTGGTCAAGTGTTGCTGTCGGAACCGAGTTCTTGGCCAAGAGCCGGAACTTCCGGTACATGTCGTCGCCCTGCGGACTGCCTACATGGGACACACGAGTCCGTGGCCTGCCACTTGCTGCAAAAGCACGGAATTCGCGCACTGCGGGTGGCAATGGGAATCTGCTTGCGGCAATGTTGGCCTCGTGAATGAGGGTGACGCGAGCCTCGAGACCCCGAGCATCATGTCGACCCATGACGGGCCTGGCCTCCTCCAAGACGGAAGCCAACAGTCCATAGACGCCAGCCACCATCTCCTTGGTACGGGCGAAGAGTTCCGCCTGTGCTTCACACTCATCCACCAGGCGTGTCAGGCGAACGGCAACGTCAAGCAGAGGCTTGTTCGATGCTGCGCGTCCGAGAAGCCGCTCGACACAAGCAGTCAGACTTGGATACAGTGCTTCTCGCATGTCCTCCGGTGCAATCGATTGAGGCGGGTGAGCTAGCAACGAAAGTGCGTAATCTTGGCCCATGGCTGCGCCTGGGAAGTCTTCAACGATGAGCTGGGGAAGCTTCAACTGGTAGCATAAGACAAGTCGACTTCAACAACACGGGCCCACGCGGGTCACTGCTGGCGGAGAGTACCTCAGCACTTGAGGTGTCCTCTCCAAGGCCTGTCCAGGTCGGTGAGGGCCAGACTGAGGACTGACATCTAGACATGGAGTCGAGTCTGGTCTGGCGCAACGGTGATTTCCTGCCGCTAGGAGCTTCTCTCCCGCCAACGCAACGCGACGGGCCGCGGGATCGTAACGGCGCCCAATCAACATTTCACATGACGCGATTGTGCGTCTGGTTTCCGTGATCGCCGCAGCCCGGCCCGTCAGATATACGGAAGCCCCTCGATGTCGCACCAGGTCCAGCATGGCATCTTTCGAGGATATGGGGCCGATGGGCAGTTTCTACTGATCAATGCATTGATCAACTCAAATCCTCTTGTAGAGTAGAAATATCCACAGACCAATGACTTGCAGAGTCTCACCAGGTTGCTCCTAGGGCCTTGTCGAGTGAACGAAGGCTTCACTGACGCCTCGGCGGCCACGAGCGGAAAGGGGATGCCAAGAAATGCAACACACGCCATGAAAGGTTAGGCAACAAAGAATGGCACGATGATGCAGAGCTTTCTTTTTGTGAGTTGGAACTTGGGAGGCAAAGGATCACGTCGGGCCTCCAAGTCGTGCTGTTCTGTTGCTTCGCATCGCACTCTGCACATGGCCCACCAAGTACCCACGATACAACATGCCCAACGTCTCGATCTCTTCGTTGAGCTGCGACACGTCGTGCATGAGGCAGCTGTGTGCGTACCAGTTTTGTGTACTGGTGCACTTGCTGCGACATGACGGCAGGAGTCGCACCTCCGAGATAGAACAGTGCACACAGGTTTTCCTTGCCTAGCCTCGCTCCGTGGTTTCCATGGCATCCCTTCTTGCTGGTGAATAATAAAAACGTTTCTGTCAAAGCGTATTCCCGCGGTCATCTGTCTGACCTTTTTTTCTGGAAGAGTGCTGGTTGCAAAATGGAAGCAAAACCGGACCGGACGGCCTCGGAACATTCAGAATGCTGATATATTAGTCCCGTCAGTACCTTGAGCTCGGAGGGGGACAAGCATCACCAACACAATTGCCATCTACCACGAGACGGCCTCATCCAGCCATCCGTGACACTTTCGGAAAACGTGTTGCCAAACAGATTGGGTCGTCCTTTTGGCGTTTTTGTCACGTGGCACTCGTCTCCTGTGAACGCGGCGGTTCCGTTGCCCCGCCACATGTGGCTTGGCTGGGTCGGTCCAGGGCAGCGACACACCACTTTGGCTTTTCTAGTTCTCTCCCCTGCCCTTGTTCTTGTTAGGCTCCCGTCGACTCGAGAAGCAGATCGTCCTGCCAGTCAGTCCTCCTTATCAAACGTCGTAACCACCGTCGATCTTCTCGCACGCCGTCATCCTCCAGCCTCGTGCGCCGCCTGCCCTGTTGGTCGAGCATCCCGTACTGCGGCACCGAAACGCTGAGCGGCATCGTATTGCGTCTGGTTCCCGTCCTCGTGCGAGTCATCGCGGTGACGTCCCCCCTCCGCCCCCATCGTCGGACCGCCACCTCAACAACGGCCTCAGTTTCTGCCACCGTCCAACACCACCGCCTTGCGACACGCTCGAGCCTGATACCGCGAAGTCACAAGCCGCAGTGAGGCGACGCAAGCGTAGTCATCATGACTGGCAATCTCGCGACCCCGGGTGGCATCTCGGATCCCGCCCTCATCCAGTGAGCCCTCACCGCCCAGGCAATACGATGCGGCTGCTAATCTTTGAGTTCCTAGACTCGTCAATAAACTTCAAGATGTCTTCGCCACTGTCGGCGTCAACAATCCCATTGACTTGCCCCAGATTGTCGTAGTGGGCAGTCAGTCTAGCGGCAAGAGCTCCGTCTTGGAGAATATCGTGGGCAGAGACTTGTATGTCGCCCCTTTTGCGACGTGGACTTGCTGCCGGTGAAGAAGTGACTAACCATTTCCATCACAGCTTGCCCCGAGGCTCTGGCATCGTCACACGGCGTCCATTAGTCTTGCAGCTTATCAACCGACCCGCCCAAACGAACGGTGTCAAGCGAGACGAAGTGTCCACGGCCAACGACAAGGCCGCCAATGCCGACGAGTGGGGAGAGTTTCTGCACATTCCTGGCCAAAAGTATCACGATTTCGGAAAGATCAGAGAGGAGATCGCTCGTGAGACGGAGGCCAAGGTTGGGAAGAACTCTGGCATCTCGCCCGCCCCCATCAACCTCCGAATCTACTCTCCCAACGTTCTCACCCTGACGCTGGTCGACTTGCCGGGTCTGACCAAGGTGCCCGTGGGAGACCAACCCCGCGATATCGAGCGACAGATCCGAGAGATGGTTTTGAAATATATCGGCAAGTCGAATGCTATTATTTTGGCCGTCACCGCGGCCAACATTGATCTGGCCAACTCGGACGGTCTCAAGCTTGGCCGCGAAGTTGACCCCGAGGGTCAGCGTACCATTGGTGTCTTGACCAAGGTCGATTTGATGGACGACGGAACCGACGTCATCGATATTCTCTCGAATCGTGTCATCCCATTGCGTCTGGGTTACGTCCCCGTGGTTAACCGAGGCCAACGAGACATCGACAATAAGAAGGCCATCAACGTTGCTCTTGACGCCGAAAAAGCATTCTTCGAAAACCACAAGGCTTACCGCAACAAAAGCTCCTACTGCGGAACTCCCTACCTGGCACGCAAACTCAACATGATTCTCATGATGCACATCAAACAAACTTTGCCCGATATCAAAGCACGGATTTCGAGCTCACTACAAAAGTACAGCAACGAGCTCGAGAGCCTGGGGCCTTCTATGCTTGGAAACAGTGCCAACGTCGTCCTCAACATCATTACCGAATTCACAAACGAGTGGCGGACAGTTTTGGACGGCAACAACACTGAGCTTTCCAGCACAGAGCTTTCGGGCGGTGCTCGTATCAGCTTCGTTTTCCACGAGCTGTACGCGAACGGTGTCAAGGCTGTGGATCCGTTCGACGTCGTCAAAGATGTCGATATCCGGACTATTCTGTACAACTCTTCTGGCTCATCACCGGCGCTCTTCGTCGGGACAACTGCCTTTGAGCTCATTGTCAAGCAGCAGATCAAGCGCCTCGAAGATCCCAGCTTAAAGTGTGTCTCGCTCGCCTATGACGAACTGGTTCGAATCTTGTCCCAGCTCCTGGGCAAGCAGTTGTACCGCCGATATCCTCAGCTCAAGGAGAAGATGCATGGTGTTGTCATTGCCTTCTTCAAGAAGGCCATGGAGCCCACCAACAAGCTGGTGCGCGACCTTGTTGCCATGGAATCGTGCTACATCAACACTGGTCACCCCGATTTCCTGAACGGCCACCGTGTAAGTCTACCAGCCCCGTTATTTTGCAAGAGCCCACGTCTCTGACCACAAACTCCAGGCCATGGCGATTGTCAACGAACGATACAACCCCGCCAAACCCGTCCAAGTTGACCCCAAGACAGGCAAGCCTCTGCTACAGTCTGGCACACCTGCCCGGGCTGCCAGTCCCACAATCCCCGAAATAGACGGTCCCGGCAATGCCGGCTTCTTTGGAAGCTTCTTTGCTGCCAAGAACAAGAAGAAGGCTGCGGCCATGGAAGCGCCTCCGCCGACATTGAAGGCTTCTGGCAATCTTTCCGAGCGAGAGAACATCGAAGTAGAAGTCATCAGTAAGGCTCTTTCGGTACTTTTTTACGCCGGACATGCACTAACGTCACTCAATAGAGCTGCTCATTTCCTCGTATTACAACATTGTCAAGCGCACCATGATCGACATGGTCCCGAAGGCCATTATGCTCAACCTAGTGCAGTATGTACACGATGATTTCATGCCGTCTTGCTACGGGTGCTAACTAGCAATGCACAGGTTTACCAAGGATGAAATGCAACGTGAACTTCTCGAGAACATGTACCGAACCGATACGCTCGATGATTTGCTGAAAGAAAGCGACTTTACTATCCGCCGACGGAAAGAATGCCAGCAGATGGTTGAATCTCTAGGCAAGGCCAGTGAAATCGTCAGCCAGGTCCAGTAAAGCCCACCAGCCGCAGAAAGACCAGATACTGGTGTTGACTGCAATTGCTTGGCGCCCATGGAAACCGTGACGAAACAGAAATCATTGTGACTACTTCTCGATGTCAGGGACAACCCTCGATTCGACGGTCACCATCTCTTTTTTCGATACCAGGTGGTTTTACAAGGCTTAGAGTAGATCAGGGAGCGGATGCGCGGATCCTCAGTTGAGAGCTAGAAGCAGAACATGGTCCCCGCCACCCTCTGTCTCTGAAAATGATTCTTTGATGTTGTTGTTGTTGGGGTTTAATTTGATCATTGCAGATGGGACGCACAAGGTAGATGTTTGTTTTTGGTCAGTACATGCTGTGCGCGGCGCTTTGCGTCGCATCTGTGTGTAAGGGATGTATTTACTAGACGAAGCATTTCCACCACTATATTAATAGCAAATTCCACGTGTTGGACATGGCGGCGCGACCCGGACCCTGAGCACAAGGGCGCAATCGCTCCGTCGTCACGCCGGCGGATGCGGTGCGGGCATCAAGTGAAGCGGCCGTATCGACGTGGATTCATCAGGCCGGAGCGTTTGGCGCGCCTGTTGGCCAAGGTCTACAGCTTGGACGACTCTTTGGTGGACACGGTCAGGACATATGCGCCGTCGCGCACATCGTACTCTCTGCCCTTCTTCCACCCCAGCCACGATTCCAGAGCACGCTCGCCTCCGTCGCCCGGGGCCAGCGGCTCGCCGTGGTAGCCGTCCCCGGGGACGCCGGCGCCGCGGCCGTGCACGACGGGGTCCGAGTGTCCCCCGGGGGGGCGCTGCTTGATGGCCAGGCACGGCGTGCCGCGCAACGTCACGGCCGGGCGCTGGTCCCCTTCCCTGGCCGGGTCGCGCTCCAGCTCGTGGTAGTCGAGGACGGGGGCGGCGCAGGCGTCGGTCCCGTCGAAGACGGCCTCCCACTCCGCGCGCGTCTTCTGCCTAAAGGTGCGCTCGAAGAGGGCCCGCATGGCCGGCCACTCGTCCACGTCGAGCTGCCTGTCCTCGAGCCCCCGGCCGCGGAGCCCCATGCCGTCGAGGAGCTGGCGGAAGAAGTGCGGCTCGAGGGCGCCGACGGCGTAGTGCCTCCCGTCGCGGGTCTCGTACGTGTCGTAGAACGGGCACCCGCCGTCGAGGAGGTTCCTGCCGCGGCCGCGGGCGCCGAGGCCCGACGTGAGCCCGAGGCGCGGGAACGTGGCGAGGTAGGCGGACCCGTCGACCATGTTGGCCTCGACGACCTGGCCCCTGCCCGAGGCGTGGCGCGCGAGCAGGGCCAGCAGGATGCCCTGGAAGAGGGTGGCGCCGCCGCCGGCGAAGTCGGCGAGCATGTTGGTCGGCGGGAGGGGCGTGTCGGCCGCGCGGCCGAGGAGGCTGAGGGCGCCCGAGACGGCGAGGTAGTTGATGTCGTGGCCGGCCATGGCGGCGTAGCGGCCGTCGCGGCGGAACCCCGTGAGCCGGGCGTACACGAGGCGCGGGTTGATGCCGAGGAGGACGGAGGGCCCGAGGCCGAGCCTCTCGAGGACCCCGGGGCGGAAGGGGTCGATGAGGACGTCGGCGCCCCGCGAGACCAGCTCCTTGACGAAGGACGTGCCGCGGGGCGACTTGAGGTCGACCGCGACCGAGGCCTTGCGGCGGGTGAGCGCGTCGGGGGCGGGGAGCGAGCGGCCGGGGGAGGCGCGGTCGACGCGGATCACGGAGGCGCCTGCGTCGGCGAGGAGCATGCCCGCGAAGGGGCCGGGCGCCAGGCCGGCGAACTCGAGGACCGTGATGCCTGCCAGGGGGGGAGGTCCTATCTCTGCCATGGTGAGATGTTGTCGATTGGACGCGGGCCGGGGGAAAGGGGGAGTTTAAGAGAGGAGGAAGAGAAAGAGACCCAGCGGTAGGTGTTCTAGGTCGCCGTGGTGGTTTCACGAGGCATTTTGGTCTACTTGCCGGCCTTGGTGACGCCCTGCGTGCACTTCAAATGACGTCGGGAGCACAGGCTGCGGGTTGAGCCGAGGCTGCGATCGAAGCGGGAGCCGAGACGCGGAGACGGAGGTGGGGGCGGGGGCGGGGGCGGAGCTTTCGGCCGGCAATGCCAGGCCCCACGTGACGCGATGCTTTTTGTGCCTGAGGCGTCGAGAGCTGTCACCACAACTCGGACGACGGACGGGCGGCAGGCACATCAAGACGGCCGTTCAAAGTGCAAGGCTGCCGAGATTTCTTTCTTTTTTTTTGTTTACTTTTTGCGCCGTCTCGCGACCCTACAAATGACCAAAGACAGAGGGAGGGTCGTTGAGCGCCAGCCTTGCTGCTCACGACAAAAGCCTCGTCGCGTCTGGGTCCTACGCTACACCGACCGACCGACACGCACAGAGGCTGTCATCCCTGGTTGGACTCGAGGCGGCTTCCGTCGCACAGTGACAGTCGTTTGTACACGACTGTCGCCTCCTGTCGATCGGAGACGGCGCTCACAGGCGTCGCATGTAGCCGTGTCAGCCCACAGGAACGGCTGGTCCATGACTAGCTTCTTGATTCGCGGGACGCTGCGTCGGACGCATCGCCTTGCCGCTCCATCTTCTCCCTCTCCCTCCTTTCTATAGTCGTCTGCTTCTCCCACATGGCGTGATACTTTCCCCGGAGCGCCAGCAACTCCTCGTGGGTGCCGCGCTCGACGACCTTGCCCTCATGGATGACAACAACCTGATCAGAGGTGGTTATGGTGGAAAGGCGATGTCTGCGATGCCGAGGGCAAAGAGTCAGCGCCGTCTCAGACGAGTCGCGTCGCAGGTGACTTACGCAATGGTGATTGTGGTCCGCCCGGACGTGACGCGCTCGAGAGCATCCTGGATCTCTCTCTCGGTATTGGAGTCGAGCGACGCAGTGGCCTCGTCTAGGAGCAGGATCGGCGCGTCTTTGAGGATCGCGCGCGCAATGGCAATCTAAAGGCCGTGATTTTGATTTTGATTTTTTTCTCTTCGTCAGCCGACGAGAAACAAGGCGGGCGGTGCAAATGGGGAGCAGGGAAGGGGCATCTCACGCGCTGCCGCTCTCCGCCAGACAGTTTGAGACCGCGCTCTCCAACCTTGGTCTCGTATCCATCCGGGAAGTTGAGGATGCTGTCGTGGATATTGGCCGCCTTGCACGCCTCGTAGACATGGGCCTCGGTGGCGTTGGGAGAGGCGTACAACAGGTTGTACATGATTGTCGCGTTGAACAAGACGGTATCCTGCGGCACGACACCAATGTTCCTGCGGAGAGAGTCAATCTTTACATCTCGGAGGTCGTGGCCGTCGACGGTGATGGAGCCGCCGGTGACGTCGTAGAATCGGAACAGGAGCTTCAGACAGGTTGACTTGCCACCACCAGACGCTCCAACGAGGGCGGTCTTGGTGCCCGGTGCAACGGTGAAGCTGACGCCGTCGAGCACGGGCTCGCGGTTCTTGACCGGATACGAAAACGTGACATTTCTAAAGGAAACCTCTCCTCTTGCGGAGGGTAGAGAGACGGCGTCTGGCTTTTCCACGATGCCCGACGTCTCTTTAAACTAGGGCACGTCAGCAGCCGGGAGTCGAGTTGCCCGCGCGGCAGTTACTTGGGGGCAGAGGGCCAGCTCACCAGGTCCAGGAGGCGCTCGGCCTCGATGAGATTGTTCTGGAGCATGGTGTAGTAGGTGCCGAAGAAGCTGAGCGGCCCCTGGAGCTGGACGAAATAGTTGATCAGGGTGACGAACTCACCGACCGTCTGCTCGCCGATGGAGATCTTGTACGCCGACACGGCGACGAGCAGGGCGGTGCCGAGGGTGAAGATGGAGCTCTGGACGATGTTGAGGCCGTTGAGCGACCACTGGACCAGGCGCTCGGCGCGTTGGAAGACGAGCACGTGGTCCTTGAACCTCTGGGTCTCGCGGGGGATGGCGCAGTTGTGCTGCACCGTCTCGTAGGCGATGATGGCGTCGGTCCTGATGGCCTCCATGTCGCGCGTCTTGGCCGTCATGTCTCTCCTCTGCCTGCCGCGATACTTGACCAGGTAGAGGGTGAGAAAGATGTAGGACCACATGATGAAGAAGACGATGACGGTGTAGAAGGCGTCGTACTTGGCGAAGAAGACGACGCCTGCGAAGAAGATGTCGAAGATCATGGGGAGCACCTGGAAGCAGAAGAGCTCGAGGAAGGTGTTGGTCGCGGCGCCACGGCTGAGCGCGCTGGTGACCTCGCCGACCTTCTTGCCGAGGTGGAACTCGAGGGACAGCCCGAGGACGTGCTCGAACGCGGCGGCCGACAGCCTGCGGAAGAGGGACTGGGACACGGGGATCCAGAGGACGGACCGCAGGGCGCCGATGGCCCCCTGGTTGCCCTGCAGGTAGCGGTAGGCGACGAAGAGGACCATGTCCTTGTACGGGATGCGGCCTCTGCCGAGGGCGTCGACGAGAGCCCCCAGCTGCAACGGGGCCAGGACGTAGACGACGCGCTGGCACATGAGCAAGGCCACGCACACGACGACGACGGCCTGGTGGAGCGGGGAGTCCTTGGGCCTGGGGGAAGAGTTGGAGTTAGCCCGAGGTGTCGGCACGACTCGGCGACGGGACGGGGGCGCACCAGAGATAGGGAAACAGGACTCGGAAACTGGCGACGTAGGTGAGCCAGCTCATGCCCGCCGGCGGCGGCGGCGACTTCTCGGCCGCGTCTGCCCCGGGCCTGGCGTTCTGAACCGCGGCATAGCTGCCGGGCGGCGCGTTGCCGTTTCCCAGCAGGGGCCGGCGTTCCTCTGGCAGAGATTTGGGCGCGGACCGCGTCAGCTTGCGCTCCCTGGCGAGGAGAACGGCGGCCATGAGGACCAGGATTGCGACCCTGGATGCCCCCAGCGCGGTCAGCGCATCAACAAAGGCCGCCGGCACAGCCAGATGCGCCTTTGCGGAGGACAAGACGGCAGCCACGACGGCTTCGACCAGGGCGCCGGCGATCCAGGCCGAGCAATGCGCCGCGGTTGGGTTCCAGGGACCTTCGGGGTCGGGAAGCATTCCGGCCAGGAAGTAAAGCAGAACAGCAACGTAGGAGGCCTGTGATTCGGGTCAATGTCACATCGGACATGGGAGCCCGAGCCCGAGCCGGAGCCGGAGCACCCACCAGGTATGCACTGAAGGGGAACGCAGTCGTTCCGGGGGCGTCGCCGCCCGGGTCCGGGTCAGCGAGCGCCTGCTTCACCGTCAAAGTGATGCTGGCGAGCGACAAGGCGGAGTGGAAAAGCTGGAGTGTCCATATCAGCCACGCGCAGGTGCGTCGAGCGCGCTCAAGCTGCGGCTCGGGCTCATGCTCGGACGGGGCGGGAGAGGCGACGCGCGCCGCCTCTCGACGCCGACTGCGGCGGAACAAAAGACATTGCGCCCCGATCAAGGTGAGGGTGAGCAGCAACGGGTAAAGGTAGAAGAGGGTCTCGAGAGCCGACTCTGCCGTCGCCATTGATGCGAGCGAGGCGAGCTATCGCGAAAAGTCTGCAGTGGCAGCTTTTGGATCGGAACGGGGACGTGAAGCCGACAAATCGTCCCTGGTCGCGTGGCGCACAGGGTTAGGGTTGTTGCGGAGTCTGGTGTGCACGGTCCACCACCACACCACCACACCCGGCAGGCATCTACCATCCACCTCGGGCTTGTTCCGTTCTACGCTCAGCCTGGTGCGGACCCTCGGACACACGGTACGAGCCGAATCTGGGCCCTGGTGTAGGACTCCCCGGCACATGTCACGACCCGAGCTTGCTGGTACTTTTTGATGTATTAAAGAAGGAATAAAGGTGGTGAGAGACCTCCCTGACGGTGAACACCGTGTCCCGATTCAACCCCGCCAGTGTCGGACTTGTTGAAGAAAGGAAAGGAATGAAAGCGGTGCGCGACTCAAATCGCAGCCAAACAAACAAACTACTACTACCTCGCACACACTCCCCGCAACCTCCCAGGCGTGTGCTCGGGACGCTCGTCGACACCGCGCACAGCATCACACATGACCGCGCTTTAAAAGTTCGACAGCGGCGGACAGCCCGGGGCTGGCGGAGCCGAAAACCTGGTCTCCACAAAGACCTTCTGCATGCTGTCCTCCTTGTTGTCAAACATGTGGTAGACCTTGTCGAGATGCTCGAGCCGGACCCGGTGAGACACCATCTGCAGCGGATCGAGGCTCTTGTTGCGGATCGCGGCCAGCAGATGCTCCCAGTACATGTGGACGGGCGCCTGGCCGTTGCCGATGAATCGCACGCCTCGCTGCATCAGCGATCCGATGTTGAAGTGGTTTGTCTGGTGGTCGCGCCGTAGTCAGCCGCCGACGTCTGGTCTTGAAGCAGAGCGCAAGGGGGGGAGGAGGCATACGTATCCGACGTAGACGCCCGTGATGCCGCAGCGCCCAAACGAATGCACGCTCTCAATCATCTCGTTCACAATCTCGCTCGTGTCCGTCTCGGCGCCGGCCGCCATCTCCAACCAGTGCATCCAGCCCTTGGCGTACTCGCCGGCCGCGCACTCGAGCGCCACGTCGGGGCCGCGGCCGTTGCACTCGTCCTTGAGCTCGCTGACGACTGTCTTGGAGCCGGTGATGCCGCCCGGCAGGGCTTTGAAGTCGACCAGCGACACCTTGGCCATGTGCTCCCGCGGGAAGCGCCTCTTGATGTACGACAGGCGAGGCTCCGTGTCGACGAAGATGATCTTGCCTGCGCCCTGGCCCGCGGCAAAGACGCCGGCCATGTGCCCGACTGGGCCCGCGCCAAAGATGGCGACGCTGTCTCCCTCGTCGACGCCAGTGTCCTTGACGCAGTGGTACGACGTCGCGAGCACGTCGGACAGATAGAGGCCTGTCTTGCACGGTCAGCTCCGACTCGGCGGCGGCAGGGGGAGGCCCGGCGTACCCTTCTCGTCGGGGACGTCGTCGGGGAGTTCCAGCAGATTCACGTCTCCCAGCGGCACGCGCACATACTCGGCCTGGCCGCCGGCGAACCCGCCCGTGAGGTGCGAGTATCCAAAGATGCCCGCCGTCCTGCCGCCGTACATGGCCTTCATGGCCGCGTTCGCGTTCGTCTTCTCGCACTGCGACGACAGCTTCTTGTCGCAGTAGAAGCAGTCGCCGCAGGCAATCTGGAACGAGGCCACGTACCGCTTGCCGACCGTGACCTTGCGGACCTGGCGTCCGACAATCTCGGCCACGCCGCAGAATTCGTGGCCCAGGATGTCTCCCTTGGAGAGCTGCATGACGGCGCCGTGCAGGAGATGCAGGTCGGAGCCGCACACCGTCGTGCCCGTGACTCTGATGATGACGTCCCCGTCCTCGATGATCTTGGGCTTGGGCACCCGCGCTGGCATCACACGTCGTCAATCACACGTTTTTGAAGCCACGCCTTTGCTCGGACCCGGCCGGGCCGTCTTCTTGTGCATACCGATTTCGACCTTGTTCTTGCCCATCCACACCAGGGCGTTCATCAAGTCGTCCTGCCCTCCATCCGGGTACGAGGACACGTCTTGGGTCGTGATGGCATTGTCGTCGTGGCCGACGGCCTTTTCTGCGGCATACGCCGCCTGTGATGTCGCCATCGTGCTTGGCTTGCGGGCGAATGTTTCAGCAAGACGTTGGAGTTTGTCCGAGACGGGCGCTGCAAATGCAACGGCCAGCTTTTTAAACGTGTCGCGGCCGTCCCGCACATTTCCAAGACATGACGTTTCTATGATGGATGCGAGTTCCTATGACGACACGTGCCACGATGGCGGTGCCAATGGCGTTTTTTTTTCCGTCGCTCGCTTCTTGTTCTTTCTGCACTGCCCATCTTGCCAGAGATACTTGCGTCTTGTGTAGTTTCTGGCGCCCAAGTGGTTGGGGCCACCAGCAATACCGTGTTCAATAGTTCCAGCTCGTTACCGACTAGCTTCCTGTCAGCGCCCGGAGCATTCGGCTTCCTCGTGGTGCAGTGGTGATTCCAGCCGCTTCTGGCGGGAGCGCTGTGAGCAGTCTTGATGCAGTTGCCGGGGGAGGAATTTGGTTCACGAGAATGCCGACGCCCAAGAAAGGACCACAAGCAATCCGCACAGCAAGACTGATTGCAGCCAGAGGTCATGCAGCGGTACATCCGCACCCGTGCATTGCTGCCCGACGACGCAATTTCAAACAGGCGCATGTATCTGGCTCCAGCCAACGCCGTTGAACGTCTAGACTGCAGACGGTCTCGGCCCGTGGACACTGATGCCTGTCATGAGGTTGGGCCGCAACAACGTGTTGGGCCAACGACGGTCACGCAAAGAGGGCATCGCGAGTCCCCGAGTCGGGCAGCGGCCTTGGGCATCCCATCTTGTCGCCTCCTCGTACAAATAGGACGCCTTTGGACCGAGGGGCCTTGGACTCTGCCAAGGACCTTTTTGACAACACACAGTCGACTGCCATCGGTGCCCTCCAAGCCCCTGTTACACCGACGACATGGAGGTGGCCGAAGCCGATGACACAAGGTCGTGGGCACTCGAGTTGCCCAAGGCCAAGGCCAAGAAGAGGAAGAAGAAGTCCGTAAAGCTGCCAGAACTGGTGGCAGAGGCCGCAGACGGAGTCGACGAAGGCGTCGACGACAGTGATTCTCGGCCATCCTCCTCGTGAGTAGGTATCCAACCCGCCCTGCCGCGTTCTCGCTGACGCATCCATAGCCCCTATCTGAGCAAATCCGTCCGCGTATATTTCGGCCAGAATGCCGACGCGTTCACAGTCCCCGAAGCTATACTCGGCCAACGTTCAAAGCTGTCGCCCGCCAGAGATGCATGGGGCATTTCCGCCTCCAGCCTCGACCTCGCCGACGTCCCCCACGAGCTCGGCCACGTCTTTGTCCACCACCTCTTCACAGGCACCTATCAATGTCTCAAGCCGACCGGACCGTCTGCCCACGACAGGCGTGTCGAGGAGCTGACGACCAGTATCAAAGTCTACGTCGCCGCTCGGAAATACGGACTCCACACCCTCGTCCAGCAAGCCCAAGACGAGATGAAAAGGCTAGGAAAGCAGGTGCCGGTGCCTACCATCTTCAGAGCAGCCAGGGACGCGTATCCGAACCCGAGCATAAACGACACATGGTTCATCCGCTTTCTGAAGAAGCGATCGAGGGCGTTGCTCACAGACAGAGCGGCCTTTGAAAAGGTCGGTTTCCGACCCGGCGTCGGCGGCAGCATGTCCATCGCCGAGATACTCTTGGAGAGCGCGGTCGAATCGCTGGCCGCAGGTGCCGCCCACCCAGCACAGACGTCCGGCAGCACAGCAGCGGAGGAACCCCAAGTTCCAGCTGAGCCTCTGGCCGTGACTGCCGAATGCGTCGCCGCATCCGACCCGGACTGTCCGGCAGTCGAGGCTTATCGGGTTCCGGAGGACTTTGAAGCAGATGGACAAGTGCGGGAGGAATCAAACGGACAAGCCCCAGAAGACGACTGCCCAGCTTCGGGCTCCAAGGAGGACGGGGACCGTGTTTTCCCAGAGACTATGAGCATCGAGGGGGAGGAAAGGCAATGTACCGAGGGTCAGTCGTAGTCGCATGCGAGGACCAGCCCATAGTGTTGATAACTATTATAGAGACTTAGACTATGAGCATCGAGGGACCAGCCCATAGTGTCGATGACTGTTATAGAGACAGAGACTATGAGCATCGAGGGGGAGGAAAGGCAATATACTAAGGGTCAGTTGTAGTCACATGCAAGGACCAGCCCATAGTGTCGATAACTATTATAGAGACTTAGGCGGACCATCCGGGCCCTCGGGCAAATCCTACAAGAGACCTCTTCATCAACGGAACACACTGCTGCAAGCCCTACTGTGCTGTTGTAGAGACTTGGACGGACCACCCGGGCCCTCGGGCAAATCTTACACGAGACCTCTTCATCAACAGAACACACTGCTGCAAGCCCTACTGTGCCCCTGGCTCGGATCTGCGTCCGCAACCTGGACCTGTCGACCTGCGCGGACACGTGCCACGCATAACGCATAAATGTGCTCGTCGGTAACAAGGACCCGAGGAACCTGCTCGATAGTCACTTGCCCCTTGGAAAGGGAAAGACTCAAAGCCCGCAACTCGTAGCAAAGCGTACCGACTCCCCTTTCAGCCACGACAGTGGCCGCCGTGACCGGTACATCTGCGCCGAGGCGAGGTTGAACCTGCAAATCACGAACGAGCCTCCTCCGGGAACAGCCGGGACACAGAACAAGGCAATCTTCAGCTGGGACGCTGCAGGCCAGAGGATGCGCTGGAAACAGCCGGCAGAGGCAGCGGGGATCATGCGGAATGGCGGCGGCGGCGGCGCGGGATCGATCGCAGTAGCCGCATCGACGGTGGCTGCAGCATGTCGACGATTTGGCACCCTGTACGTCTACTCGTCACGTGCAGCATGAAAAAGACGGCGTACTTATTGCTGATAAGAGTGCTGAGTGATGAGATGAGAACGACAGGCAAGGAACCAACTGAACTAACAAGTCAGTTGTCAGTCTTGCCTCAGTCCATGTCACTCCCCCAACCAGAATTGGAGGGACAGTCGAACACAACTCATTGAGCATACATTTCCAATGCCGCATGGCCCCCAACGGTCCATGCTCCTTGTTGTCCCAGTTCAACTTTATTGTGTCGGCAGGGGAGGCATCCAGCTCGTCATCCGACAGAAATGTGCCCTGCTCACCAGCAAACGACCCTGCAGCACTCTTCTTCGCAAGCGTTGCGCACTTGTCTTTGCCAAACTCACAAGCAACCACACAGCACCGGAAAACACGCGTCGTACTGTTCCATGGCAACCATCAAACGGCCAGCCAGCAGTGCAATGCCGTCGGGGATCCCACCCCCCCAACCGTAGATTATCGTGACGGCCGCCACCAAAACAAAAAAACCAACTCCCACATATCCCAATCCAGATGAAGTATGCCAAAACAAAGGGCCATGGTTCATGATGAAAAGTCGTCGCACAAGTCGGTCACCCCGAGCACTTAGGCCCACCAGTCGCCCTGGTCATGCATCGCCTGCGCAACCTTGACAAACCCAGCAATGTTGCTGCCGGCCACGAGAGAAGGCAGCTCGCCGTCTTTGGCCTCGACATGCTTGTTTGCCATTTCGATTCCATTCATGAAGGCCCTCTTCATGATGGCCTTGAGCTTGTCGTCGACTTCTTTCGTGGTCCAGTTGAGTCGCTGCCAAACACGTCAGCAACCTCTTTGCCCGGTCGCGGCGCCAGAACAAGAGTTTTCGGCATCAACACGTGAGCATACCTGACTGTTCTGGGCCATTTCCAGTCCAGAGACGGCAACGCCACCGCAGTTGGCGGCCTTGCCGGGCGCGTACCAAGTGGCCGCGCCGCCCTTCTTGCGTCGCTCAGCCTCAAATAGGTCGATTGCCTCCTGCGTGCAGCCCATGTTGGAGCCCTCGGCAACGGCGACGACGCCGTTCGCAATCAGGGCCTCGGCCTCTTCCTTGCTGACCTCGTTCTGAGTAGCGCAGGGCAGCGCAACGTCCACGGCGCCCACGTGCATCCAGGGTCGGGCACCGTCAACGTACTTGTAGCGATCGGCATGGTCGAAGCCGGACAGCGCGCCTCGCTGGGCCTTGATGCTGGCAATCTTGTCGACGTCTTCGGCGGTGAAGGGCTTGTCAGCCGTAGCGACCAGCGAGCCCTTGGAGTCGGAGAGCGAGACGACAGCGGCGCCGAGTTGGATGCACTTCAGGGCGGCATACTGCGCGACGTTGCCGGAGCCCGAGATGGCTACCTTCTTGCCGGCAAACGTGCCACGGCCGGCGTACTCGAGCATGTGTTGCACATAGTAGATGACGCCGTAGCCGGTGGCCTCTATTCACATTGTCAGCAACCGACTGGACCGGGGGCGGCAGCAACGGTGTCGGGGGAGAACCGTATTTTACCAGGGCGGATAAGAGAGCCACCCCAGCTCAATCCCTTGCCGGTCAAGACACCCTCCCAGCGATTCCTGGCCTGTCGATATGCGCCGTACAGGTAGCCAATCTCCCGGCCGGAAACACCAATGTCGCCAGCGGGCACGTCGGTGTCCGCGCCGATGTGCTTGGACAGCTCCCGCATGAAAGCCTGGCAGAAACGACGGATTTCGCCGTCAGACTTTCCCTTGGGGTCAAAGTCGGCACCGCCCTTGCCGCCGCCCATGTTCACTGCACAGCGCGTCAGCAAATCCCGGCCCGGCTTGGACGTCCATGTGTTGCGGCAAATCACACACATCCAGTGAGGGCATTCTTGAAAATCTGCTCGAAGCCAAGGAACTTGAGACTGCCAAGCGGTCAGTCAGCCAGCCTCTCCCCCACGTCTCACGACTCGCTCTGCACCGACGCCGACATACATGGACAGGTTGACGGAGGGGTGGAATCGCAAACCGCCCTTGTAGGGACCCAAGGCCGAGTTGAACTGTACTCTGAAACCCCGGTTCACCTGCAACTGGCCATTGTCATCCTCCCACACGACACGGAACTGGATCACGCGCTCTGGGATGGCGGAGACGGCCAACGCAGTGCGATACTCGGGGTGGTCCCGGAAGAGGGTGCTGTCCTCGAGGGTGCTGGCGAGCTCTAGTCAAGACGTCAGCAACTCGTTCCTACAAGCTCACAAGCTGCCATCCCAAATGGGGCCAGGACACGTAGGCAAATACCTCTGTAGGCCTGCTCAAACTCAGGCTCGGACGGCAGGTGGCTCGCCGGGGCGACGAGAACATGAGTGCTGTTCCTTTCATTGCCATTGCTGTCGAGATGGGGCATTGTGTCTGTGTAGCTAGATGCTTATTCTCCAGAACTGGGTGATGATCAAGAGAACCTATAGGTGATGCTTGGGTGGAGGTCACGAATGCAAAGGTGGCAGAGGAGGGAAAGAGAAGGAGGACGAAGAGTTACATCCTCGAGGGGGACACAGCCAAACCTTATATGTTTGCCATGCCTCCCCTTCTCGGTGAATCGGAGCAAGCAGCCGCCGCCGTTGCGTCCCTGGAGTCTGGCGCGTGTCGACTGTCGGGCCACATGGTCAAGGCATGATCAGCGAAGGGCCCGCCAAGGTTTCCGGAATGGCGAAGAGTTGCTGGTGGCCGACAACGGACGCTGCTTTTCTTATCTCTTCCTCGTCTTTCCTTCCTTTGCCTTCGTTTCCCCCGGGCCAAAGAATCCAACATGGTCGAGGCGAGATTTAGCCGTGGCAAGGGGGATGGCGTGTCTCCCGAAAGCAACAAGCTTCTTCTTGCGTGCGTGGCGCACGACCCCGTAGATGGATGGATAGATACCCCGCGGCAGTAGCTCCGCATCCCTTATCAGCGACAGTGACGTATATACGCCTCCTTCGGCACTCGACTCGATGGACGACGGGTCGCGGGAGTCTGTGTGTGGCCAGGCCGGCAGCGGCGGGCGCGCAAATCTCGACAACCCGACAACCAGTGGACGGCTGCCTCGCCTTCCTTGCCTCGCCTTGGGCACAACATACGTTCCGCCGCCATGGCCCATGCCCATCCATGGTGCAGAACAACCTTCACTCTGCGTCGCCCTCGCCGGACGTTCGTTGGTGGTGGCAACGCGCCGTGCAGCGCAGCCGGACGCCGCCGCCGCCGGCAACCGCGTCGCCATGTCGCCGCGTCCAGGGGCCAAGGCCGTCTCCGTCTCGTCGTTATCGTGTCGATGGATGCCCATGGAGGCCGTCTTGGTGTAGGACGCACCCCTGCATCGGCTGATTGGCGTCTCCTGCAAGCCGCATTGGTCGCCTTCCTGGTTCCTGTTGACAGATTCGATTGCGTCTCCAGTCTCCGTCCTGGGTGGCGGCCAATGAGCGTGCGCAACAGATTTGTCCCTCGATGGGAAGTTGTCGTCCCAGCCCCACCGCACCGTGGAAGCATTTCCTGAGGCAGTGAGGCAGCTGCGCCGACAACGGCCTCGGCCCCTCCCTGCCCCCAATTCAACCGACCATGTCTACATGCACATGCAGCATTTAACGTGCGTTCCAGACTGGCACGCTCAACATGCTGACACCCATGCGCCTGCGCCCCCACCCAGGGTCCAAGACTTGGCGCCAAGGCCCAAACCACCGAGTGTGCGTGCCGGACCATGCCTCGTATGCCCGAGACGACGGACTTTGGCCTACACCGGCCATTGCATTGGATTGGATTCACGGACAAAGACGGGCAGTCGTCATCACAGCCTGCTTTCGTGCTCCTTGGAATTGCATAAATTGCCCGTCGCTCGTGGTCGCGTCCAGCATCTCCTCCCCCGCCCATCGTGAATCATATCATCGTTGGGTGTCCTCACCACACTTGCGTCACCAGCAACCACCAGCTTGTCGTGCAGACTACTCCGAACATCTGACTGTCATTACTCGCCTCCTGCAACACCGCTACGGTTTGCCGACCTGCCACAGCTTTCAATAATGTACCTGTCACGACATGTCGAATGCCCCTATCCCCGACATATGTTCCTTGCTCCCCAACACCGCCATGTCCAACCGGCCAGACCAGGCCAGACCAAAAAGTCGCTTTTTTCGCCTTCACCACATGGCGGCCGGATCCATGTCGAACCGCAACAGCTCTTTACCCGCATCTTCCAGATCCTTCTTCGCCTTCATTCTCATGTAGAATATTGGACAATCCTTACTGCTGCAGATGACCTCGCAGTGCATGCTGCCCTGACATCGCTGGCACTGCGTCCACAGCCGGCCGAACCGAATCTCAAGATCCGAAACCTTGTCCAGAGTCCGCTTGTACAATTCGCCCACCCTTGGCGCGCAGTCGGAACACACTGCCCCGTCGCTCTCTTGCTTGCCCGTAAGCGGCTTCTTGCAGCCCATGCACGTCTGTGTCTTCTTTGCAAACTTCATCAGCCCACCCACCGTCGGTGCCGCCACAGAGATTGTTCTCGTGTGATCTCCCGTCAGCAGCGTCCTCGCCTTGGTTTCGCCCAGAATGGGCTCGAAAATTCGGCCCAATGGTTTCGCCAGCTGATTATCCAGGTAGTACTTGGTGTCAATGGGCACGTTGTTCTCGAGGACGTACAAGGGGTCCTCGGACTTCTCAAAGTTCTTGGCACCGGCAGCTCCACGAACCATGACATAGGCAACGCGATCTCCAAGAGCAGGAGCCGAACCCGCGTCACGCTTCTTCATTCGGTGAGCCAGTTCCACATGTGCTTGTTTGGCAGCGTAGTCGTCTTTTGTCAGAGCCTTGGTGATGACAAGCTTTGACATGTCGACTTTGTTCTGCAGCAAATTGGCGATTGTCTCCTTGACGTATCTATTCGATTATTCAGTTGTCAGCGTAGCTCGAACAGCTGCTGGAGCACTACTCACTCTTGCGCACCAGCGACATCCCGGTCAATTAGAATCATTCGGAGAACTTTTTCAATGACAGTTTGCACCAGCAGGCAGTTATCTCGTCGAACCGTCTCAATGCCCTTCGTGTCCATCTTGTCATGCTTCTCTGGCTTCGTCCAGTACAGCCCGGCGTAACGCTTCTTGTTGATCAGCAGATAGGGAAAGTACACCTTTTCGAATTCAAGCTTGATTGGTTTAACAAACTTGGCCGACACGTACTGCGACGCTTCCTCACCCAGTCTCATGGCCTCGGCCAAGTCCTTGGTGCCAAACTTGACCATGACGGAATCCGTGTCACCGTAAATGACTTGTGCATCGTGCGTGTATCCGTTGGCGATATTGTACTTCTTCTCCACCTCATCCTTCGTCTTCTCAATCATCTGTCGGCCAAAGCTGGTCGTGCTGCTTGCAATCTCAAGGCACGGAAGTTTTCCCGTCGTGGCGCCTGTTAATCCATAGACAGAATTGGCACTAATCTTCAACGCCAGCTGTCGACCGTTTAAGACAGCCTTCTTGAACGGATCCGTTTCCCGGGCCAACTCTCGCTTGGCCTGTTTACGGGCGGTTAACAACTCTTCAAGGATCTGCGCCAGTAGCCCCTTTCGTTGTTTGGTAGTTACAAAAACGTCTCCGTTGGGGGTCACGATGTAATCTTCGTCCTTGACCAAGCCAAATTTTTCGATCAGCTTCTTGTCTTTTATAAGTGTGGTATAGCACAGGTTGTGCGCTTGAATGATACTGGGGTATAGGGACGCAAAATCCAGTGTGGCAATTGGCACGTCGTAGTAGCCTCGGACAGGCTCGATGACGGTGGCTCCTTCGTACTGCTCATCCGAGGCATCGGACTTGATATTTGGAATCACCAGCTTTTGTTCCAGAGCTTTACGGAACAACTGGCTCACGAATTTAATCTGTTGGCCGCGGGACAGTAAAAAGTTAAACGGCACACCTGTGACTCTCGCCATTTCAGTGTAGTTTTCCAGACACGAAAGCTTATCCATAAGTCGCTGCGGAAGATATGCATCCTTTAAGCAATAGAGAGCTAAACGTCGTCTCGACTCTGGCGTACCGTTGAAAAGTTCTGTAATCATGGTGTGGTGCACATCTTCCTTTTGTTCGCCTAAAAAATGCGCGCACACAGAGTTGAGCGTATAGCTTCGAAGTTGATGGTCTCGTTGAACTAATTGAAGTAAATCGAGTTGCAGTCTCCCATTGGTATTGGTGGCCTTGGTGTCACGATTGCCAATTTGCTTGCTGGAAAAATTTGTCTCCTTGACCCTAGACGGAACGCTGGGGAGACGCGTCCAGTATTCGAATCGATTGACTTTCAAATGCTTTGCTCGCTCGAGCAAGTAAGGAAAGTCAAAGTTGGCAATATTGTATCCGATGATAATGTCTGGATCGGCTCGGATCAAGAACTGCTGCCATTCGCTCAACATCCTGTCCTCCTGTTCGTACTCCAGGATCTGCGTGGCCACAATTGAACTTGTTGTATCCAGGCAAAAGACATTACGAATAAAGGGCTTCTTCTCTCCGTATTTTGTGACCACGTTGGCGATTTGAATGACCGGATCTTGATTGGCTTCAGGGAAGATACCCTTCCTGCCGGCGCACTCAATATCGAAAGACAAGATGCGGAGTGGAGCCATCTTGGCCCATTTACCTTCTGGCTTATGAGCAATCAAGTCGAGATATGGGACCTGGGCTTCGATCTGGCAGTTGGACTGCCTGAGACTTTCAGGAACCATCCTGTATTTGTTCGCTGGCGCTTCGACCCATGACATGCCTTGAACCTTATGTCACTCGGTCAGTTGTGGGCAAGCTGGTGAAGAATCGCATCAACTCTCACCTTGCAGTCCACCATGAATCTGAGGACATACTGAATATTGTCATATGTCCTAATGCCCTCTGTGACACCCCACATGCCTTTCCAGTTCGCATTGCCGCCTTCTATCGTAGAACGCACTTTGTTTATAAATTTGGGGTCTGTGACTGTGACTTTAAGATAGGCGTGCTGCTCGTTGCCCGAGAAGCCGTAAATATCTTCCCTGAAAACCAAGTCGACTTTATGAATAGCGGGCTGGTATTGAGCGACCTGTGACTCGAGGAAAGTCTTGTAAGCGCTGACATCTTGCGGTTGGAACAAGACGGGTGCACGGAGATAGAGGTAATGCTTGAAGTCTGTGACATGTAGCATCACCGAGTAGCCTTCTTCTGTAACACCGAATAACTTGACCGTCGCCTTGCCGCCATCCAGGGTTCCTTCCTCGGCCTCGATAGACTGAAAACATAGGTTGTTCTGCTGAGGTTCGAAGTCGACAACCGGCGGGCGGTCCCATGTCTGGTCCTTCTCGGCATTGCTGCGCTTCAGATCGGAGATTTCTTGACTGAGCTTCTCCAAGACCTCGGTCTCAAAGGTACTCTTTGGCTGACTAGATCCGAGCGTAGCCTTGGGGTCTCTTTGGGAACCTGTGAATCTGGCAGCGGGCGACGATGAAAAGATATCGGTCCTACGCTTCTTGGCCGAGCCTGGCGTTGATGGCGGAATATTTTGGCGGGTGCCTGCCTCGCCCAGCACCCGTTTCTGGGGGAGGACTGAAGTCATGACGAATACAACGGATGCTTCAAATGGTATGAAGCTGGTTTGAATCGAGTTGACTGTCCAGAGTCATACTCTGATAAGGTCTGCGGCTACACGATCAGTCGCATCTGGCTGAATTGTGGATGAGATGTATATTCGAGGACGAAGGGCAAACCCGACATTCTGGGCGACGCGCTTGAAGACCGTGACGTGACGGACCCACGTCGAGTTTAATAGGCGGGCACGTGATTTGGCGCGACATGGCCGCTGGTTCTCCGTGATATGGCGTAGCTACTCCCGCTAAGAAACCCTTAAACACGCACTGTCAATCCTAGAACCACAACTGCACTAGTCCGAAACAAAGACGTCAGTCTCCACTCAGGTTGCTGCGACCCCCGGATGCAAGCGGTGTACGGCTAGTGCAGTTGTGAGTTCAAGAATAAAAAAGTTGCGTGTAAAGAGTTGACCTGGGCGGCAAGAGGTGCCAACCTGGTAGTTGCCTGCTCCTTCCCTGCAGAGATCTGCCGCGGCTACTCCTGCCCATGGAAAGCTGATGAAAACCTCCAAGGCCCGAGGCCATGCAGCCACGCACCGCCTTTTGCTTGGAGTCCATGTCACGGGTATGCAGCATTTGCATGGCTCGACGGCAGACAGCAACCACGGACCTCGGGTGCGCCAATCACGTTGGCCGGAGTGCCCTCGGAGTTTTGGAAGCGTCTGTCGAACTCTTGCCCAGTCCCGATAATTGTCGCTCTCCCACGGCTCTTCAACTCGCAATCCAGCTCGGTCCGCATTCATGCGCCCTCGTCCATGATCAGCTCTCTTCCCCATATGGTGGTCCCGGCCAACGGCGAGTCACAAACTCAGCCCGATGCCCCATTCTCATACCAATAATTAACTAGAGTCCGATAAAACGCGCCCCAAGCTGCCGACTCCCGCGAGTGCCAAACTCCCTTGGTGAACGTGTTATAGCCATATTGCGTTTCCCCTCCAATGCTGCCGGATCCTACCTATAAAATGATTCTGGTCTCTCCGAGACATGCCCTCTGGAGGAGCTCTCAACAAGGAGATGGATTCCCAGACGCAAAGCAGCCTTTTCGGTTTACCTGTCGAAATACGTCGGCATACGTATGCCCTCATCGTTGACGAGGGCGTTCACGTGTACCTCCGTGATGGCCACATCTGCATTTCGACATGCGTCACTCCCCAGCCCAGCAATGACTACTTCTGCTTCGACCGTCAGTCATCGGGAGATGCTCCCAGTGACGTTTGGGCTCGTCGACTGGGATCGTCCTGGGCCTCGCACTGGAGATGCGAAGAAGTCGCCCTTGGCTTGGACGTGGACCGAATCAATCTTACCACTGGCCGCGACTCAACAAGGGCGTTGATGCAGTCATGCAAGAGAATGTAAATCGTGCTGCAAGAGGATGGTCGTGCTGTTGTTGGTCATCCACTAACCGCTTCATAGATATACGGAGATGGCAGACTTGGTAGCCGAGGTGTCCGTCTTACACGTCACCGAACTTTCTACGCTTGACCAGCTACTACAACGAGACCACGACAACACATGGCTGTTCACCGACAGCATGTTTTTGAGCTCATTCGCCGGCGTGAGAAGCCTCCATCTCGCATTCCGTCTTCCGCTGCAGGTCTACAAGATGATTGAGCTGCAAGACAAGCAGTCGAATGTGTCGACTCATCCACCCAACCAGCTGCTCCCCACCATGTGGAAGGGCATCTGGCCAGCAATAGCTGGGCTCAAACACCTACGTTCACTCGACGTCTATCTTGACCATGATTCTGAAGCATCGTGGACTTTGGTCGATGAAGCCACCATACTCAGACATTTGCTCCCGCTCTCCAAGCGTCCTCACATCAGCACCACTGTTCGCATCCCGAAATTGCCACCGCGGCAGGACACGGACCAAGACGCTGGATCCTCAATGGAGAAGTCGCCGTCCTTGCTGGACATACAACGGTTCATCAGACAAAGATTCTTCCCCCAGCAAAGACAAGATGGCACCCACGGCATCGTCTACGAACACGATGCCAACAACATGTTTGGCGACCCAGACCCGTCTGCCGACGAGTTGACTCGGACAGCTGAATTGACGATGCACCTTTGGCTGCATGGTATTGAGCTTGACTACCTTGCCATGAGTAGGAGATTGGGGTGGTAGGTGTCGACCAAGCCTTGGCAACTCATCATATTACGATGCTACGAGACACGACTGCATGCATTGCTGGAGTCTTGTTGGGTTTCGGGATGTTTCCCGGGTTCTCGACTGGAGCAAGTCTAAAAAGGAGTAGAATACAGATGATACAGTACACCAACTCAAACGTGATCAAGTCTGCCGCCTGCGCCCACGACTCCCAGCCCAAAGTCTCCTCCAGGGCTACTTCTGCTCGCCATAGAAATAACACGCAGCCTCTTTGATCCGTAAGACCCTCCCTCACCAAGAGCATCACGGGCTGAGCATGCTCCACCAGCCTGCCGGGACTCAATATTTTTCCATACAAGTTTGTGCGCCGTAGCAACAATCATCGACCCCCGGAACCATGGCTGCAGCACGTCGTATGCCATCTCCCTCCCTGCATCCGCCAACCCAATCCAGAACCACCAGTCCTATCCCACGCTCAAGGAAATGCTCAACCTCTCGCCGAACCTCGCGCCGTCGTTGTCCATCGTCCCCCCCCTTCCCCCTTCTCGGCATCCAAAACACCCGGTCTCCCGAACGACGTAAACGAGCTCGCGAGCACACGACGAGCAGTCGTAATCGGCCCCCCAAGACGACCAGACCAACTCAGGCACCAGCCCAAGGTGCCCCATGTGCCCCAGGTGTCCAAGGTGCAACGTACCCCAACGCACCCGAGGCGCAGGTCGAGCACACACCCTGGGCTCCGGAGCAAGGAGCAGCCTTCCAAACGAAGCAGCCACCCCCGTCCCCGTCGCGCAAGCGGCCCTGGGGAGCTTCCGACAAGAAACCAGCCCCGTCCGAACCGGAATCTGCAAGACAGACCTCCCCCATGGATGGATCATGATACGTATACGTATGTGCTTCTGAGTCCCGGCCCCCATTTTCAAATCCCGGTGATCCCGGCCCGACGACGCGCGCAGTGCCACGCAAGTGCGATGCCTCGCCTTGCCTGGCCTTGCCTGGCCTGTCCTGGCCTCGCCCGACAAGGAACCGTCAACTTGTAAACGAGCGCGAGCAAGTAAGCGCCGTCTGACAAGCGCCCGCGCCGGAGCAGGCGTCCGTCCACGCCGGCGGCAGGAGCAGCAAGCAAGATGCTCCAAGTCTCCCGCCGGAAACTGGTGACGATAGGCAATCGTCCCGGATTTCAAATCACGCACTTCCTCTTGAACACGGGACCGGTTCTCTGGCTCCCTGGCTCCCTGGCTCCCTGGCTCCCTGGCTCCCTGGCAAGCCAGCCAGGCGAGGTTGGACGCAGGCAACAGTCAAGTCGTGCTGCAGAGGGCGCACAGGCAGTCGTTAATAGATATCATTATCTATGCAGTACCTAGTGCTATACCAAATTTGTCCCTACCCCAGCATGACGTCGTCCCCGTCCCCGTCTCCCCGGACAATCGGGCCCAGACGAAAAAAAAAAAAAAAAAAAAAACCACCTGTGAGAAGAGCTCTTGTCCAAAAGAGAACAGCAAAAGAAAAACTCGGGCTACCACTCAAAACCTGGATACCGGTCAACGACGAGAAAGAAGAAGAAGAAGCGGGACAGTTGGAACATGATGTACGGTATATTTCGCGTCCTTTTCGTCGCAGACGCAGACCGCGGGCCTTTACGGAGTCGTCTTTTGAATCGTTCCAATGTCACACCAGTTGCTGACGGGCTGAGTGGCAAGACTTAGCGAGACGTCGTTGAGCCGAGGGGGAGACGGATGCAGATGCAGACTTACCAGACAGCTGAGATATTTGCACCAAGAACAAGTGTGACTACCGTTGTAGAAGTTGTTGAGCAAGACAATGAATACGACGATGACGGCAATGAGGAAGCCGGCTCGGACAAGCCACCAAGCCCACCACAGGGGCTTCCTGCCCTTGAAGAAGCCGATTGGGCTCTTCAGGAATCCCGGGCCGGTTCCGTCGCCGTCCGCGTTGACGACCGAGTAGGACGTGTTGTCGCTGCCGCCAATCTTTCTTCGAAGCGAATTGGGCGAGTGCAACAGACAGACGCCGAGTCCAAGGCCCATCAGGAACCCGCCAATGTGGGAAAAGTTGTCCAGTCCGGGCAGCAGTCCCAGCACAAAGGAAATGACAATGTCCAGAATTATGAACATCAAATCCTTGACGGGGTTTCTTCGCTCGCTCCATGAATAGAGGAGGTCCAGCAGGGTCAGAGCAATAACTCCAAACAGCGAGCCGGAAGCTCCCGTGGACGCTATCCCGGGCGCGGCAAAGTTGCCACCCATGACAAAACCAAATATGCCAGCACTGACGTAGACGAGGACGAATCGGATGGACCCAATCGCCTGTTCCATCTCCTTGGCCAACGTCATCTGGAGCAGCATGTTGAAGCCAATGTGGATGAGACCAGCGTGTAGGAAAATAGGCACAATGAAGCGGAACCACTGGTTCGGTTGAGGACTCTGGTCGGCGTTGTTGAAGGTTGGATTGGGCACGCCGCCAAAGCCACAGACTTCGGAAAGGGGGCAGAACTCGTCGCTCTTGGTTGCGTTGGGGCACAGGAACAGGACGGGAATGTTGGAGCCCTGAATCTCCTTGACGTTGTGCATGCACGGGACGTATCGTGCACCCATGTTGATGAGCACTTGGGTTGATGGGCCGATCATGGGGTTGAATTGCGGCTTGATCATGATTGGAGAGCCAGTCAGAAGTCCTAGAAACGTCAGCGTTTTCACTCGACGAGGCAGAAGGGCGGGGGAGTCTGTAGTGTCAGTCGTACCATTCTTGATGATCTCGCCAATAAACACGGCCACCTGCACAACCGTGAAGACGTAGCACACCCAGGGTATCCTGTTCTTGTCGGATCCAAACATGCCCAGTTCGCCAACACGAATCTTCTTCTTCTTTCGCCCTCCCCCCGACGTTGCAGCGTCAGACGCATCGTAAATATGATCATTCACATCGTCATTCTTGCCAGCCCGGTTTTGCAGCGGGATATCACCCCGCGCATGAGATGCTCCGGCAACACCCGCTTGACCGTAGTAGGCCGTGTCGGGATATTGACCCTGATGCCCTTGTTGCAGATTGTTGGTGCTGCCAACTGCGTAGTTGTCGTCAAAAACGGAGACAAACGGAGACTGTCCAGTTTGCTGGCCATGCAGTTGACCACTGCTACCGTCAACACGGTACGGGTTCGGCGCTGCAGAGAAAGATTGGTCGCCGTGGTAGGGCATGTGTGCCTGTTGGGCGTAGGGGTCGGGGGTTGAGTGGTAGCTCGGAGGGGGACGCTGGCTGTTGTCGTAGTAGTAGTTGTTGGACGTCATATTGGGCGACGCTGAGATGCTCCTGGTTCGGACCCTTCGTGTGCGATGTCGATGTAGCAGCTATGTCGGAGAGTGCTAGGACGGGGGAAATCAAGGGGCCAGGCGGGCGGCGAGAGTTGAAAATGAACCAATGCCAAAAACCGAGCTAGCACGACGAAGCGATAAAATGAAAACGCATCGAGTGAAAGGGAACGCTTGGCTGGCCTTGGTGACGGTCGCGCATGGGTGTGCTTCTGGAGCGGATGGGTGGGTTGCAAATGGGGGGGAAAAAAGAAAAAGAAGAAGAAGAGAAAAGGTGTCAACGTGTGATGTCGATGGGCGATGGAAAAACAAGTGCTGGTTTAAGATGGCGTTGCGCGTTGGTTCATCGTTCCGAGTTGATGAGGAGCCCGTATGTACACGTTGAGTGGCTGTGTTGCCGAGTTGGGCGGCTACAAAGTGCGGGCAGAGTTCTCTGTACGGGGCACTCCGTACTGAGTACGGACGGGGTACGAGGGTACGAGTGTACATACGAGGAGCCTACGAAGGTACTCTGTACTCCGCACGCGAGAACATGTCAGTCAACACGTGTAAGCCGGTCTACCCCCAGCTTGGCTTGCCACTTGCGTCCGCCTCCCTCTCTCTGACAATCAATGCCGGTGCGGCATTCCTCGTTGGCGCAGGTCCTCGTGTTATTTCATGAGCCGCAGAGTATCAAGCGTCCTCGCTGATCAAACACGTCCCTGCAGATGTCCCTTTTGGCCCCGTGAGCCGTCGGGTGTTTGGTCATTTGACTGTCAGTGTCAAAAGCTGACGAGCAGGGTGGACCATGGGTGCTACCGTTGACGTCTAGGTGCTTTGGGTACCTGTAAACAGGCAGCACTTTAGCCGCCACCGGTTGACTGTTGACTGTCAGTTGGCTCCTCCGTACTTTGTATACTTTCGAGTCACTTGGGAGTACCGAAGTACCTAGCTGCTTGAGTAGGGGAGTAAGTAAACCCAAGTTCCTGTCAAGATTGGAAGCCGTGGCACGCAAAGCCAACGCCACGCATTGTTTCTAACTTTGGAAACGCACCTGATGGCTGTGCACCCTGTCCAGCCCCCCGTAGCCGAACCACTCCGCCAGTCTTCGACCACATTGATTCCGAGCGCCAAGCCAACAAGCCTCAAAACAGTGCATTCGCGACGGGCATACTCGCCATGCCACGATGTCGATAGGGCGTCAGGCAGAAATGCCATCCACGTCTGGTAGCCCACACCGAGAGCCAAAGGTCATGCAAGCCGATGCGTGGGCTACGACTCCCCACCACACGACAACCCAATCTTGCAAATCCGCAATCCCGTCCCGTCCTGCCTTCGTTCCATGGCGACGTCATTGCATCCCTCCCAGCCTCATGATAAGGAAATCAAATAAATAAAAACATGCCGCAACAAGGCCCATTTTCCCCACGTTTCCCGGCTCATTAGAGTTCGAACTACACGTACAAGATGATGCTACAGATGGCACGGCGAACCTCGTCGGGAGCGTACCGATACCCAATTTGCCCAATCATACAAAAAAAAACTAAAAAAACTAAAAAAAAAAAGTTCAGAAGCCGAAGCCTCTGCTCGCATCGTCGTCACCCAACAGCTCTTTCACTTCCTCTCTGGCCCGCTGCTCGGCGAGGCACCGTCTTCCTTGTTGTCCTTCTTGGTCGCCTGTTTTCCGTAGTTGCCATTCCACACATCCGCAATCTGTTCGAATATAATGCCGCTCAAGCCCTTGCCCTCTTCGATGCTTCTCCGGTGCTCCTCCGCACGCTTCTCCTGCCAGTCCTCCGACTCGCCTCCCATCCAGATACCCTTGACCATGCCGGTGGTTTTGTTCTTCTCTTGCAGCTGCCCCCGTTGCTCTGCGGCCTCCTTCTTCCTCTGCTCCCTCAGCAGTTGTTGTGTTTTCCTCGCCCCCTCCGGCAGACTGTTGTCGAAGACGCTGCCCACGCGGTTGCCAAATCGGCCGTATATCGACTGCCCGGTGTACTCGTAGGCGAGCTGGTTGGTGGCGAGAGAAAACGTCCCGGCCAGCACGAAGAAGCGTATGTCCATCTTCCTCGGCGGCAGTAGCATGGCCAGCGGTGTGATGACGGCTCCCGCCAGAGCCAAGTTGTGCATGATGGGGCTTCGGGGAGGCAAGGCAGGCGCCGGCGGCGGCTCCTGCGACATGGCTGCGGTGTTGGGACTCGTGCCGATCGGATCGATTGTCGCGAGCGTGTGTTGGCGCAACGGGAGGTCGATATCCGGTGCCAGCCCAGGCGCGCGCCGTGTTGGATCACAATGCGCCGGGTTGACGTTTGTCACGGCACAGGGCACAGTGTGCCGAGCCTTGTGGTGGTGAAGCAACCCCAGGCTTTCATGTGGGGCTCAACGGCTGCTTGAAATCGGTTGTTCTGGTAAAGTACCCAGGTAAATTAAGTAGTTACGGAGTAGTAGTAGTCGTGCCAGCAACGCCGTAGCCTGAGCCACCCTGCAGATGACATGTCAGAACAACTTTCAAACAACAAGGACACAGTGTGTGGCCTGATTGGCGCCTGTTCAGCATATGCCACGACAAAACTGACAGAGGAAAACGGATTAATAATGCGGTGCCTCGATCTGAGATGGGTGGCTGCTGGGTGATAGCTTGGCACGGAGTAATCTCTGCATTGGGTACCTACCCTACGGAGTAGCTTGGATACTTGAGTAAGTTAGGTACCTAGGTACTTAAGGTAGGTGCCTACTTAATACATAAGACACCTAGGTACCTAGGTACTTGATGCATTGTACGGAGAACGGAGTAATCAACATAAATACCTAGGTACCTACCTTTTTACTTGAGCACTTAAGTAGGTACCTAAGTACATAATGTTACACACCCACACCCACTCACTGTACCTTCCAAAGTACTTACCCAAGCAAGTACGTGCCTCATAACGCGATCAGGGGTGTTGTCAGGACTTGTCCTCAGCTTCATCAGCTAGTATTACAACTTCATCAGCTAGTAGTTATTACAAGACAGGACCACCTCGGGGCAATTTTTGGCCTGAGTCATAGTCCTGCTGTCCTCAGAAACAGGAGCCGCGCGCGTGGTATCACCTAGTGCTACGTGGGTATGCACAAAACATACCAGTCGACGACATCCTGGTGCCTTTGTGTCTCTGTAATGTCATGCCTCCTAGGCTCCTAGCAGCGCATTTCCTAAACACAGAGGCGCTCTGCAGGTCCGACCGCGAACCTAAAAGGTTCATCGGCGGCACCAAAGACGGCCAAGGATTGCAACTTGTCGCACAGAACGCTCTCTCTTGGACCATTCGCTGGTCGGTCCCGTTGAGCGCCGCTCGGTGAATCAAGATCAAACGCCAGATGCTACCGCTCTCCACAAAACATGGGCGACGGAACCATGACGGCAGTCTAGTCAACCTGTCGACAGCGGTGTTGTTATTAGTGCAGGAAGGAAGCAAAGCCAACGCCCCAAAGCCTCGCTTCGCCGGATTTGATCGCCAGACCCTCGAACGCACGGCTGGGTAGGTAGTATTCACCAGCTGCTCGTACGTGACGGTGTAATGATAATGATGATGTGGGAGCAGTAGTGTGGAGGTGTCTGTCGGCCTGGCCTTTCGGGACAAAGTCTACCGCTCCGAGCATCTTGTGGGGAACGATATGCATGGCTGTCTATAGCCTAGTCGCAGCTAACTTATACACTGCGCTAGTTGCCATGGCCGTCCCACTGTGAGATAACTAGTCGTAAGTCTTTCTGACAGTTGCCATCGGGAATCGGGCCAAATCGAAACAACATGAGGCTGTCAGACATGTCAGAGACGTCGAGCGCAACGGCTCGCCGTTGCAAAGCGATCATATACCCGGAATATTTCCGCCCATGAGGCCGTAGGCGGCGACATGATTGGTGCGTACGTATGCGATGCCCAGGAACTCGGCGTATTGGTTGCCCGCAGTCTGCAGATGGCACGCGTCTACGGAGTAGGGAGTTAGGGAGTCGGGAGCAACTCGACACGGCGTAACGTGAAATTTACTTGATGCGTGCGTGTGATGACCAGTGGATCGGCACCGGGTCCAACAGTCCGGAATATGCGCGGTTGCGTGGGACCAAAACCTTGCAGTCCCTGTCTGATCATGGCCCCCTGTTAACGTTACTCCGTAGAAATGAAGCAATTGGTCTCGCAGGTTGTTGCTTCGGCACAAGCTGATAACCTGACTCGAGCACTCGGTGCTGTCGAGTTGGTTCGTCGATAATGCCATTATTTTGTTGAATAACGTTCAGGAACCGCTAGTGTCGAGCAGGTCTTGGCGGGGCTTGCCAAATCCGTGCATGGCCTTTCCAGACGTGAGCACAGACAGGTGTGCCGGAAGTTGACGAGTGTAGATATCTGGTCGAGGTACTCCGTACGGTAGTCCGTTCTCCGTATTCCGTAGTGGCGGGCGTCAAGTCCTCAATCACGGGCGCCGTCCGCCGTCACCCTTTTCCGTTGCTGTTTAGTGGCCCGGGCGGGAAGGGCCATTTCTAGCCGCATGAACAGGTATTAGACGGAGTACGGAACCGAATATTGAACCGAGCGGAAAGGGAAGGGAACATGGCCTGCCCAGTCTAATTAAATGTGTCAGAGTGTGGTGTCGTGCCGTGAGCATGGTAATGTAGTTATTCGTTCAAACCCGAGGACCAAGTCGAGGGGAATCTCTGCATGTACTCGGCACGGGAGGATTGGGATTGCGATGTGGAGGGTTGACTTATCTGCAAACTTATTGTGGTGTGGCCAAGACCATTCTTGGTTCGACTGATGCAGATCAAATCCCCCAGCTCTGGCCGGCTGGGCGGCCGGATAAAGTGAGGCAAACAAAGGTGGCCCAGGATGGAGGCGCGAGGGTGTCGAGTGGGAGCGCTCGAGACAATACTACGTAGTCTGGTGCCGTGGGTGAGTTGAGCCGGGGGCGCGGGCTTGCCGTCCGCTAATTAGCTAATTAGTAGCTGCCAGCGAACATTGAAGCCCGTTCGAAACGACATCTGGAACCTTGACCACTTGGCATTCTCAGTGCCGAGGGTCCAAACTCCAGGCTCCTTGGCTCCTGGCTCCTGGCTCCTGGTCCTCAGTCCCCAGCGCCCAGCGCCCCGGCTCCCGGCGGGTCAGGCCACCAAGCTGGACCACAAAGGTGCAAACAATCACGTCCAACGTTGAGCCGGGCGGGCAAGCTGCCTGTGTACAACAATGTATGTGCACCTTGCATTCCAGATTCTGGCGAGGTTTGGTTGGTCACCACTTAGTGCCAGGCAGAATATGGAGTGCCCTGTCGCAAATTGATTGTGGCGGAAGTTTCCACGCAGTATCACATCAATCAGTTAATATCTATATGTACTTGCTTTATGTACCTATACCAGACATACGTACTACCTTAGTAAGTACGTACCTTAAGTACTTAACATACCAGACCAGACCAGACGCACATGGGGCATAGGTTCAGGCCTGGTTCAATGTTGACAAGGAGCGGCGGCCTCCCCCGCTCCTTCCCTCCAGATGTCGTCCACTGGAGCGCCCCGGCTCCCGTAGCGGCCCCAAGTTGATCTCCTGGCTGGTCTCGCTTACTCTCTCGCTTGACCTCCTCGTCCGGTCGGCGGTGCGTAAGTAGTTAGTACTTGGGACGTTCTGGTTCTGTCGAGCGACGACCGGACTGGTGGCTTGCCTTGTGTCTGGCCAACTCGGGGGGCGCCTTCCTCGTTCATCTGGGCTCCAAGGCTCCAGGGAGCAGGGCTCCAGGGCTCCAGGGCTCCAAGGGGCTCCACCTCAGCTTCCCAAGTCTGCATTCGCATTCTCGGCGCATGACTGGGCGGACTGGCCGTTTCGCTTCATGTCCAGACGTCAAGGCCATCATGGTCTTATATTGCTCGTTATTAAGTCACTACGTACTCCCAGGTTGCTCCGTACATAACCTACTCGATACGTACAGACATAAGTTACTAACTCCATGGGACCACCCATCCCCATGGGACCGCCGGGACCATTGCATCTCCAAACCAAACCTCCCATGCCCCCGTCCCGTTCCCCCTTATGCACCGCGCCGATGCACGCCGACCTTTGCCTGCTTCGCCATCAATCTTGCTACCAGACTCCACCGCTGCTCAAGTCAAGCTAGCCGTCTGTCTGGTCGCTTGAGCTGATGGCGCCTACACGTCAACAACGGTGCGAGTCGGCAGTTCGCAAGCCTCGACGTCCGTCCCCGCAAATGCGCGAATCAGGACAAGATTCTTCCCACGCTGACGATTCTTGCTGCCTTTGGCAGTCACCTGCTGTCGATTTATTTATTTATTTATTTATCTCGACGGTTTCTATATTTATTTTTTTTACTTGTGCTCCTCTTTCCCTTTTGAATCTTGGCTCGTGCTCTGCGGCCTATGATGTTGTCCATTTCTGTCATGACCCTTCAGTGCGCATGACACTTCGGCCGCCTTGTCGTTCAACAAGGCCGTGCTCGAGCTGAGAGGCCTGCTCCTCTCTGGTCTTGCCTCGTCCTGACGGTACTGCTCATCTTTTCTCACCATTTTCTTCCCGTCCCGCAAATTTACCCGTCTCTTTGTTCTTGCCAACCTGCGCCGGCGGGCAGACCACCACCGGCTTCTATCCCAGTTTCCCGGTCCACGCCTCCACGCCGTGCCGTTGGCCCATTCAGTTCGTTCAGAGCCAGGGGGCCATCATACATACGCTGGCGCCGTGACTCGGGCGTCATCACATATATTTTCTTGTTCCGCCACCAGTCTCCCATACGCTTCAGGCCGTTTGTCGAGTCCATCGCTGCCCAACACCGTTGCTTCAAGTCAAATCGACGTCCCTTCCTCGCGACGGCAAGCAGGACCTCGGCCGCTGCGGGCTCGAGCCTAGCCTCGCAGACGCCCTTCACACCACACTGGCTCACCATGTCGACATCACCAGGGCAGCAACTCAAGTCCATCAATCCGCCCTCTGTGCCATGCCTTTCCTCCAGCGCCTCTCCCGGCAGCTCTACGCCCAAGGCCGGGGCCCAGATCGGCCCCGATGGCTGCCCGGTGAAGCGTGGGCGGCGAAGCAATCCAAAAGTCAAGACGGGCTGTTCCAACTGCAAGTAAGTGCAACCATTGCCACGCAGGCCGTCTCGTGGAAATCCCTCGTCACTCAATCAATCATGCCCTGACTGTTTCCCACAGACAGAGACGCATCAAGTGCGATGAGCTACGACCAGCCTGTACTCAGTGCGTGAGAAGCCACAAGGTCTGCACGGGGTACCCTCCACCTCCACGGAGCGCCAGGCCGCTTGCCGACATCAGGATTGCACCCAAACCGGCGTTGGCGATTCGGCCGCTGGCGCCATCCGGGGTTGTCGCGGCCAGCATTGTCAAGCCAACAGTCTTGCCGCCGCGCCGAGCCAATCGGCGCAAACGCCAATCGATAGTCACGCAGCATGCCCTTTTGGCTGCCGTGACTCCGCCTACCTTGTACCAGCCGTCCAACACCTTGGGATTTCAGCAAGTCGAGGGCTTGTACTTCGAACTCTTCCGCGTCCAGACCTCCTCCGAGCTGTCGGGATACTTCAATTCCAATTTTTGGGCCCAGCGAGTTCTGCAAGAGTGCCACGCCGAGGCAGCCATCCGTCACTCGGTCATTGCTCTTGGTGCTCTCTACAAAACTTTGGAGCAAACCTTTTACATGACGACAATCAGCCCCGAAAGGCGCGATGTGTTTATGGGGTCCTTCTTGTCACATTGGCAAGTTGCCGTAAAACAGTACTCTGATGCGGTGAATTCCATGATGCTCCTCAACGGGCAGAGCTTACGCTCCTTCAGAACTCGACTCATGGCTAGTATCCTTCTAGCTTGTTTTGACTCTTTCATTGGTGACCATAAACAGGCAATAGCTCAAATTCAGACAGGTCTTGGCCTGCTAGAGCAACTCAAGACGCTCTATCCCAACCACCGGACGCCGGGTCCGGACGGGTACATCGAAGACGATTTGCTCATCATATTTACCCGCCTAGCGATACAAGCCAAGTCGTACGACATGGCATTTCACTTTCCGCAACCCTACGTCATACGCCTAACTCCGCAGCAACCATCTCGTGGGTCGTCACCCGTCTCATCAGATATTGGATCACCCGGATCGCCGCCCAGTTTCACGGTTCCACCCCGGTTCGAGTCGTTGCTAGAAGCCCGTCTAGCCTCCGACAAGTTGTGCGAGAGGCTTCTCAAATTCATTGAACGACTTCAAATCGCGAAGAATAACAAGAGCAACGTGCTTCCCGAATCATGGAGGCAGTATGGCATGGACCTGAAGAGTGAGCTAGATGCTTGGGCGGTCGCCTTTGAGCACATATTTCTGTCTCGCTTCGATCCGCGGGTCAGCCTCATCGAGAAGACAGGCATATCCGCCCTGAAAATGTTTCAAATCAACAGCAATGTTCTATTCTTGATGATGTTTTGCGACACGGAAGAAAAATTCGACGCATTCTTGCCGCACTTCAAAGCCATTGTCGATCTTGGCTGGGAGGTGGTCAGCGCAGAAGAGCGCCGGGCCGCCACGGAGGAAAAGGTGAAAACCGAAGACGCCCAGACGCAGCACTGCACAACCGCCAGAGCCGCATTCAGAGCCGGCAAGTCCAACACGGCTCACATCAAGCCAAGCTTTTCAGCAGACCTTGGCATCGTACCGCCCCTGTTTGTGGTGGCAACCAAGTGCCGCGAACCAAGGCTGCGACGCCAAGCTATTCAGCTGTTACGGAGCAGCGCGAGAAGAGAGGGCATGTGGGACAGCGAGCTGGCAGCCAATATTGGCCGCTGGGTCATGCAGATTGAAGAATCCTATGCCGACCTATCACTGGAGTGGGATGAATCGGCGCTGCCGTCGGAGCCCATTCCGGAGCAGAGGAGAGTCATGGTGAAGTCGGCTGATTTTGACCTCAAGGCTCGATTCGTCGAGCTGCGAGTGGGCACACGGGCGGTGCATGAGGGATCTCACGACGACAGGGTACGGTGCACTAGAATCGCGTGGTAGCCCTGGACGTTGGTTTTGATGACTTTGGGCAGGAAATAGGAAACGGCCGTTGGTATTCAAGGCGTTGCTTGGGCGGGGAAGGGTCGGTTGGAAGTGCGAGATATCCCAGGGTTTGTTAAACAGGGGGCTTGTTTGTTTCATCTATTTCTTCACTTTTTCAAAAAAAAGTCAACTAGATAGACCCCCTCTCTGCTGGCAACGCAGTGCGCCTCGTGCCGCCAAATCGCAGTGCTTTGATTTCATTGGATAGTAAAAATACATTCCCAATCACACATGGCCCTCACCCGAGAAAGCAGATTTGTGCATGTTCAAACGTTTCTTGTCAACTCGACGCAACATGTTGCGACACTTGCCGAATCATCAGCACGGTCCTTGACGGCTTCCAGGCCCAGCAAAGCCGAAGCATGATGACGAGCCGACCGACGCCAGGAAATCAACCAACAGAGAGAAAAGACAAGGAAGAAGAAGAAGAAGAAGAAAATCCGTCAAGTGGGCGGCAACTCCTCCCTACAGATAGGACACTGCAGCCTGAACCGCAGCCAGCTCTCCAGACAGGCCATGTGGAAGACGTGTCTGCACGGAGTGACCATGTACATCCTGCGCGCGAAGACGGCCGAGACGCTGGACTCGTCCTCGCCAGCCTTGACGACGGGCAACTCGAGCACCTCCCTGCAGATGGCGCAGTCGACGTGCCTGACGACGCGGGAGGACTTGTCGTGCGCCGCGGGGGCGTGCCTGTCCAGACTGCCGCGCTCATCGGGGGCGACCAAGCCGACGGGCAGGCCGCCGCCCTCGAGGCCGTCCTCGCGCAGGACGGGGTGGTAGTCCCAGGCGTCGGGGGCCCAGGAGAGGGGGACGCCGAAGCGCGGACCGACGACCTGCTGCGCGGCCAGGACGACGACCTGGACCCAGACCCAGCCGGCGAGGGCGACGAAGGCGGGCGCGTCGGTCGTTGCGTAGAGGAAGTTGTCGTGCTTGAGCCAGAAGTAGGCGATGGGGAGGAGGCGCAGGGCGGACTGGCCGAGGACGAAGCGCCACGCGAGGGCGCGCCGGCAGTTGCGCAGGGTGTTGCGGTAGATTTGGGGCGTCCACATGGACAGGTAGGCGAATGCGCAGGTGTTGAGGAACACGGACCGCGGGCGGGGGTACCACGTCGACGAGGAGATGGCGAGAAAGGAGACGCAGAGGGAGAAGAGGATGAATCTGCCGATGATGGCTTGGAAGGTTGGCGTTTGCGGGGCCGAGGGGCTGCCGCCGCGGCTGACGGGCACGGCTGAGGCGGCCGAGGCGATTTCGGCGGAGATGTCTTGGTCCGAGGGGACGATGACGGGTGTCTCGACGCGGCCGGAGGCGGCCGTCACGGGGCCCGGGAGCAGACCTGGCGTTGGGCCCTGCGCCGTCGTGGTGGATGGGGAGGAGGAGGACTGGTCGCGGCGGCCTCTGCTCTCGGGCAGTTGGACTTCGTATATCTTTGCCAGGAAGCTGCCGCCAATGGTCATGCTGAGAAACGAGACAAACATGAGCGCCAGCGTGGGCAGGAAGGTGGCCGCCGCAGAGGACACCCACGTGGCTGCGGCGGTGAAGGTCATCCCGTCGACGATGAGCATGGCGCCGATGGTGCCGAAGCTGATCCTGCCCATGGTGGACGGCGTGAAGGACTCCTTCATCTGGTCTCGGAGAAGGCGGACTTGGCCGAAGACGACGAGGGCGTAGAGCAGCAGCCACGTCTTGATCTGGTGCGTCTGCACCTCCCTCTTCAGGCCCACGAGGTGGTCGGCTTCGCTGGGCGGATAATCCGGCGGCCCCTTGGTTTCGAGGAAGAACGAGCAGTCCGGGGAGTACACGACGGCGGACACCCTGAGCTCGGGTATCCGCGGGATGGGCGCGCCGACGGGATGCTGGAGCTCCGACTCTATGGCGTTGATGGTGTCCTCGGTAGCCCCCGGGACGGCGTCTCGGCCTTGAGTCGACTTGGGAGGCACGGGCGGGTGGACCTGCGCGTACATGATGTATTCGCAGTGTGGCGACGGGTACGCCGTGTACAGGGGGTTTTCGACGTCCGAACTCCACGGCATCCGCTGGTCGACGTGGACGTGCTCCTCTTTGCGGCGGATGACGCGGGCCAGCGTCTTGTTCAGCAGCATCTGGCTCGACTGGAAGAAGTCTGGGCCGGGCGACAGGTGCGGCAGGGCAAAGATGCCTTCAAACTTCTCGCTCGTCGTCGTCATGAGGATGACGCCCTGGCGTGGCCAGTGGACGCCCCAGAGCTTCATCTCCCAGTTCAGGCCGGAGCCGGCGGTGTCCTCGATGGTAGCTGTGCCTCTCACGCTGCGGATGATGCCGCCCGACAGCGGCGCCATGTCCCGTGGCAGCTGCTCGTAGCGGGTGAGCGTCTTGTTGCCGCTCAGACGAAGCATCATTCTGCCCGCGTTGCCCGTCACGTTCCGCGCCCACTCGACCTTGTGCCCCGTCCACTCCACCTCGGGCACGCTCCTGGACAAGTTGTAGCTGTCGAAGCCGCGAGACACAGAGCCCGGCTTGCGAACCCAGTCTCCGTGGACGGTTCCCGAGGCATCTGTCCACATCGCCCCTCCCTGCGCCACATCCCACCGCTGGTTTCCGTCGACGGGCGGGACGGCATGTCTGCTCAGCTTCAGGCCCTTTTGCTTGAAAGTTTCCAGGTCGTCCCATGCGAAGCCGTCTGATTCCCTGAAGCCCGTGAGGTTCAAATGTTTTGCTTCCACGACATGTCCACCCTCGGTCGTCTTGTTCTGAGGCGCAAAGTCCGCCCACGCGGTCGTGTTGAGCACGTCGAGGGCGTCTCGGTACCGGGCAAGCCGATCGACGGCCAAGTCAGACACGGCAAGAGACTGGTTTCGGGAGTCGCCTTCTGGGAAGAAGACCCATATGAGGAAGAGGATGAAGAGAAAGGCGCCCGCCGGACTCTGCGCTGCGGGAGGCATGATAGTGGCCGACGCAGCGCGGGAACAAGGGCCGTGCGAGCTACGTCGCCAACATGATATGTTGCCCAGCAAGAGACACTTGCGAGGGGGATTGCGTGGGATGAGACGAGGCGAGACATCCAAGAGCTGGAGGGACACAGGATGCGGCTCGAGGTTGACGGCGGCGGCAGCGCGTCTCGGTGCTTCAGTCGCCGTGCGCCGCAGCGTGCGAGCCAGACGACATGTGGAAGGAGGCAATGGCGCACCTTCCAAAGAGATGGTACGGAGTACGGAGTAATGAGACGGAGTACGGACTGCATGTGGGTCCGCCCGCCCCGCCCCACCAGACGCCAGCCCGCTTGCACATGCTCCATGCAACCAACCACTCGCTCGACCATCACCATCAAGGGCGCGTCAAACATCTTCCTATGATCTGTCTATCGCCCGTCTCAACGCTCAATGATACAGACAAGACTCGCCTTCGCCGTAATCACCAACAATAATCATGCAGTCAACAGACCCCGCGCCCGGCGTCGACAAGGCCCCCGTACGTGACGCCCTGTTTCCTCTTCACTCCGCTGTCCTTTGAGGAACAAGCATAGCTCTGACGTACCTCGACGACCAGTCGCCCGATAATTCCAACGCCGACGTCTCGGCCGCCGTAGAGGACTTGTTGAACACGCTATCCAATAAATTTGCCAGCGTGTCGTCCGAGATTTTTGCCAAAAGTGAGTTTCACGCTTGCGCACCAAACCATCCATCCCCTTTCTTCTTCCGACGTGGAAAATGAGGACATCCGCAACACAAAGCCAGCTGCTGATTGAAGATGCTGCTGCCGAAATTCGACAGTGGATGAAATGTCACGCAGATTAGACAATTTAGAGGCGGCGCTGCTGGAGACCAAGGCAAACGAGGGATCGGGCTCGACAAAGTCTTGAGAGTGTTTCACATTGTGAAAATTCGTCATGAGTAGCATTGTACATACTGCAGGCTTTCGTGTTTACCCTGTTCGATACCTCTTATTGATTCCATACTTACGAATCAGCCGAGTCAACCGGCGTGTACTACTTACCTTGGTTGCACATATGACGTAAATGTCCTCAAGCCTCTGCTTCCAACTGCCCCCCCAAACCAGTTTGGCCACAATCCATGTTTCAGTCAACGCTTTCATCGATTACAGCTCATCCCTGATCTCTTCGGCCTTCTCGGCAGCCTTCTTAACGAAGCGGCGCAAAACATTCGTCCTGCTCTGAACCTCATCGCGCTTGGACGGGCCCAGGCCGCCATTTTCCAGGATGCCCTCGAGTCTGGAGAGCTCCATGGCGACAAAGTTGTCGCTCTTGTTCAGCTTATCAAAGACTCGGATGTAGTACTTGGCGTAAGCATACTTGGCGTCGTCGCCGAGCTTCTCAATGGCACTCTTCACCTCGGCGGCCGTATCCTCCAACTTGGCGCCCTCGATGAACTTGGCAACCAGCGAGTCGAGGACGGGAATTGTTCCGGCATCACGGTCAAGACCACCACCCGCAACGCGGTGAGTGCCAGCCTCCTTGTTGATGAACTCGACGAAGGCGTCCTCGGAGCGAGCCCCATCGTAGCTCTCGGCCTTCTTGCTCCCAGCGGGGAACCACTTGATGGTCGGGTAAGAAGTGACGCCCTGTTCGGTGGCCACGGCCTTGCTGTGGGGAGCCTCAGCATCCACCTTAGCAATGACGACATTGGCTTCGTTGGCGAAATCGGCCGCAAGGCTCTCCCAGGTAGGGGCCAGGTTCTTGCAGTCTACGCACATACTGTCAGCAATTCCCAAATTCCAGCATACCCAGAAAGCCGAAGCACTTACGTCCGCACCAAGGAGCAGTGAACGCAACAAGCACATTCTTGTCACTCCCAATGACCTCCGCAAAGCTGCTGTCAGTAAGCATCACAACTTTGCTAGGCATTTCCAGCTTCTTCTTGGCCTTGACCCCAGCCTTCTCCGTCAGGAACTTGGTCAGACTCTCCAAATCTCGACCAGACTTGTACTCCTCGGGCTTGTCCGACTTTCCGTCAAAGTACTTGAGCGTAGGGAATCCCTGGATTCCAAAGCGCTTGCCCAACTCCCGCTCGGAATCGGCGTCGACCTTGGCAATTTGTACCTTGTCCTTGGCATGCTCAAGGGCGAGGGCGAGCTCCTCGTACGTGGGGGCCAAGGACTTGCAGTGGCCGCACCAAGGGGCGAAGAATTCAACGAGGGTGGGTATTCCCGACTTGAGGACGACCTTGTCGAAGTTGGAATGTGTGAGGTCCATGACGGCGGATCTGGCAGTCGCGACGGCAGCCACGGCGGCGAGCACGAAGCTCTTGATGAGAACCATGTTGGGCGGCTGTTGAACCTGCGAATGGATGAGCAGGAGATTTTCTTCAGGATGAGGTTTTTCTCAACAATTGAATGGATAGTCGTCGCTCTTCGCCGCAGTCTGTGATGAAATCAAAGTTGACGCGGTTGAGTGGCTGATTATGTTTGTTGCTTGGGAATGAAATGTGTCTAGAGTCTAGACGCCAGCTTGCAAGACCGTTGAACCCAAGTCCGACTTATTAGTAAAACGCCTGCCCCACGCAAAGCTCCCCTGCCAAGCCAACTGCCTGGGCTGCCTGGGCTGCCTGGGCCAACGGACAATCGCCATCACGTGAAGATAAGACCGTTCATTTTCGACACGCTTGTGTGGCTACGGCGTAATTGAGTCGGAGGCAGTTCATGAGACGTGGTCATGCCAAAATGCCTAGTCGTGGACTCATCGGACGAGCGTCTGCATTCTCCTGAATCACACCTTGCAATACGACGAATGTATGTAAAAACTTATGTACGGTGTTGTTCAATTGATCGTCTTACTGATTCCCCCTGTATGCCTGTCTAAAGTACACGTATCAAGACAATGGGAAGAAGCAGAGTGGGGAGATCTCCGGGGCCATCCTTGGAATATACAAGAGCCCTTTTCGCTCAGAAACATGGGAATTCGCACATCTTACACTCAGCTTCACCCTCCTGCCGTATCGTCGATAAGATCTCCACGGTACCTCGCTCCTTTTCGTTTTCAAGCCGATGGATTGCCCTTCGCCTGTGGTATTTATGCTTCTCTCCGTTTCTTCTCCTGGTCCACAATCATACGGTTGCTCTTATTTCATAATGCGTGTGCACAGACCAGTAGCAACAGTTTTACCGCCCTCACGAATGTTAAATCTCTGACCAACTTCAATAGCGTTGGGGTTAGTCAATGTCACCACCATCTCGACGTTGTCACCTGGCATGACCATCTTGCCCTGAGCATCCTCGGTGCCCTCGGGGAAGGTCAGGTCGACAGACTCGTCAGATGTTCTCAGGTAGAGCTGCGGGCGGTAGTGCTCGTGGAAACCAGTGTGGCGGCCACCTTCCTCCTTGGTAAGGACGTAGAGAGAGGCGAGGAACTGAGTGTGAGATTTGACTGTACCAGGCTTGCAGACAACCATGCCGCGGCGGACATCCTCACGGCGGACACCGCGAATAAGAAGACCAGAGTTATCGCCGGCTTGTGATTGGTCACAAGACTTTTTGAAAGTCTCGATATCGGTCACCTTGGTCTTGATGACCTCCTTGCCTTTGCCGACAAGCTCAATGTCCTCATCGCGCTTCAGTACACCACGCTCAACACGTCCAGAGACGACAGTTCCACGGCCGGAGATAGAGAATACTTCCTCAACGGACATGAGAAAAGGCTTGTCCAGGCTACGCTCAGGGGTAGGAATCCACTCGTCAACAGCGGCCATGAGCTCGTCAATCTTGTTGTTGCCAATCTCAAGTTTCTGGTTGTTCAAAGCGCAGAGAGCGGATCCCATGATGACGGGAGTCTCGTCACCCTCGAAGCCGTACGTGTTGAGAAGCTCACGCATTTCCATCTCGACGAGTTCCAGCATCTCGGGATCATCAATGGTATCGATCTTATTGACGAAGACTACAATCTTCTGAACACCGACCTGTCGGGCAAGCAGCAAGTGTTCACGAGTCTGGGGCATCTGTCCGTCGGAGGCTGCGACGACAATAATAGCACCATCCATGTTGGCAGCACCAGTAATCATGTTCTTGATGTAGTCGGCGTGACCGGGGCAGTCAACGTGAGAGTAGTGGCGCTTCTCGGTAGCGTACTCGATGTGAGCAGTCGAAATAGTAATACCACGCTTGCGCTCCTCGGGAGCCTTGTCAATGGCACTATAGTCGAGGAAGTTGGCGAGGCCCTTTTCGGCCTGTCGCTTCGTGATGGCGGCGGAAAGCGTGGTCTAATTTAGCCGTTGGTTAGCTATCCGATATTTCGCCCGGTTGCATTTTCCTCTCCCTACCTTGCCATGGTCGACGTGGCCAATGGTACCTGGGAATGACATTAGACTCGACTTGTTTCACATGGCATATTTCACAGCCATACCAATATTGACATGTGGCTTGCTTCGCTCAAAGACGGCGTATGAACGATAGATGTTGAGAATGCCAGAGGCGGTTTGAGGTTTGATGGCCGTCTGCAGGGGGTTAACACGGCCACTGCGCAAGCCGTGCCGAGCAGTCCGCAAGAACGGCGCAACAGATCTAAAAGCGGCAGGCATTGTGAAATAAACCGAAAAATGAAAACGAAATGCGCCGACTGGAGAAGAGAATGAGCGGAGGATTTGTGCAGTAGAAGATTATGCTACAGAGTAGAGGTGCAAGTGTTCTGGAGTCGCCGTTTCGAAATTTTTGTGAGCTCCAATGAACCGCAGCTTCGAGCCCAAGTCGTGCCTGCCGCTACGTGCAAGTCACGTGAGGGTCCTGTACAGGAGGTTTCACCACTCAAATTCGTCTCATTTCCAATTGCTACTAGGTTAGTTTGTTCAGAACTTGCACCCGCAGCACATGTCAAGATTGTCTATGTAGTCGGTGAACGCCTCGCAACAGTCTCTGATTCTACCTTGTTTTACCCAATTAAATACAAGACCGCTCGCTTGTCTATTACCTCTTCATAGATACGGGCTGCTACTTGTCCCGTCATCATTGGCACTCAGCTGACAGGAGTCTAAAGCCACCGAGCATCATATGGCTAGGTTGGATTTTATTCATTCAAAATCTAACCCTTAATCTGAAGCCCGTTTGAGATATTCGTGCTGCAGCAACGCCAGTCGTTCCCACAAGCATAAACGCTCCAGCAAACGCTTTCAGTAGGGATAAAGGTGATTGGCGTATACAGACCAAATGGCACCGAGGAAAGACCAATAAGCAATAACAAAAATATTTCCCTGAAACGGTCGGGTCAGTCCTTTTCTCGAAATGGTCTGGTGCCCATTCAGCCGTCGAGACTTGACGGTTATGTTGGCCACGATGAGAAGAGCAAGGATTAGGAAGGCGGCACTCCGCATGGCCCACCCGTATCCAACAGTCTTGATGAGATTACTGAGCATAATTGGGAATACAACGCCTCCAAGACAGACTGGACCCGATGGCGAGCATTCCAAACGCCGTGCCGCGTCTCGCTTGAACCAGCCGCTCACACAGCCAATGGCCGCCAAGAAGCTGGCAGAAACACCAAGGGCGCTGCAGAATCCCTGGGAGAGCATGAACTGGTAGTATTTGGACGACAATGACGCCATCATGAGGCCGAAGACGTGCAAAAAAGATCCAACGAGGAGTAGGGATCGCGGACCATGACTGTCAAAGTTTCTTCCTGTCAATGGCGACAAGGCTGATATGAGATTTGCATTCCCGGGATCCAAGCAATTGGACTTGCGGTATACTCTTTGAGCGGTCCAGACTCGTAACACTCTTGGAAGGTACCGACACCTAACAAAGCGGTCACCAAGCTGCAGCTTGGCGTTTGGAAAATCATACACGGGAAAGTATGCAGGCTCAAGGGCGTATTGTCACTCACTATTAATCCAACCAAAGCTGCAAAACGAGACAGCCCAGGCGCCTAGCACAACCAGCCAAGCCTCCAGGCCGCCATCCGGGAAGTCGTCGTCTGTGAGTCACTTGGGTCTTGGCTCGTGGTCTCAACATCACGACGAGAGACTTGGCGCGAGATCTGTTCACCTGTTTCGGCAACCCATTCACCTTGTGCCATAACCGTATCTGACTCGGCCAATTTTTGCGCACGGCGACTTAGCGCCTGCGCAAGGATATCTCGCCCGGAATTTGCATTTGAACTTTGAAGCATTGTTCACTGGAGACTTTTCGTCCAACCTTTCAATCATCACGTTCGGCGAGGGGGGGGAGAAAAGGATGAAAAGAAAGAAAGCCGTCCGCGATGTTGGCTCCAGAGCTAACCGGGAAAGAAAGACGGTGAGAGAGTCATATCGAGAGCCGAGAAGGGTCCGGCCCGGGAACCACTGGTCACAGCGGAAACTTCGCCGGGCGGCGGCTAGGAACCCTGATTGTAATGGAGACCCTCAAGACACAGCCATGACAGTGGGTGCGAGGACCTCGGCTGACCGGGACCCGGTTCGTTGGGAACTAGACAGGTCCCTCGGCACGGCCACGGCCGCCAAGGCTTCGCATCGCATAGCGCTGCATCAGGCCGACAACAGAAAGCTGTTTACATACATGTTGCGTTCGTAGACGACTAGCCGTTGAGACGCCGGTTTTGTGCGGAGACATGTTATTTCCGGACGGGGATGAAGGCACCCGGGTGCTTGACCCCGTCGGCCGGGACCCGGCACAGGGATCGGAGGAGAAGCCCACCAATGACAGACGGCCAGCCTTGCTGCACCCGCAAGACCTGGGCAACAAGCAATGCGTCTTGGTCTTCGCAGAGCACGGTGCAACAGAGATATCCCGAGTCTCTTATTATCGTCATGTTCCGTCTCAAACTCTTTCCCACTCCTGCTCCTGATCGTACTTGAGTCGTGCCATCTTCGCAGCATCGAGGCAGCTCCTGTGTCGATGTGACTCGCCAAGCCAAGGATCCACTTGCCACAATTTTCTGTCGACTTCATCTCGAGTCTCGACCCTCATCAAGGGCCATCCCGAGCTGCATCATTTCTCTTGGCACAGCAAACCACTCATCTCGCGGCGGACTCTGTCATCATACTTCCGCTCAGAGGCGCAGGCGTCAACTGCCTCCATTCGCCAGCTCCAGACTCGACGCCGCCATGGATCAACGAGCGCAGCCTGTTGAGGCCCAGCAGCCGCCGGCGCTCAACCTCTTGGGCCAGACCATCGCCCGTCTCTCCGAGTACGGGCAGAACGCCACCAACAACATCTCCCAGGGCTTCAACAGCATGACCCTGCAGTCGTGGATCCGCATCGTCGTCATTGCAGGCGGTTACATGCTCCTCCGGCCCTACTTCCTGAAGGCCGTCACCAAGGGCGCGGTAGAGAAGATGGAGAGAGACGACAGAAAAGCCCGCGGCGAGGACGACAAGCTGCCCCGTCCGGAGCTCTCGCCAAATGAGTACCGCGGCTTCAGGGACAAGCTGTACGCTGCCGCCGACGACGACAATGCCGGCGGTGATGGCACCAGCTCGGATTGGGGTCAGAAGGCGCGCGTGCGCCAGCGAAAGATGCTGCGCGAGCTGCTGGAGGAGGATGAGAGGCGCAGAGCAGCACTGGATGAAGATGCTGATATTCAGGAGTTCCTGGAGGATTGAGAGGGGTTGCAAGCTTGGAGTCTGGGGGAACATGGCGTTATTCACGTGCGGCATCATCAGTAAGGCTGTGATATCAATTCTGCCGTTTGCATGGGAGAGAGATGGGTGCGAGATGCGCATTTCGACTGTTTGTCTTCTGGGGGCCGTTTGTCCTGTTGGACATTGTTTTGTAAGTGTGCCATGGCATCGGCCGCACGAAGGACTCGGGTTGTTTGTATGAAAAAAGGGCATTTAGCAGCTCACCCACCCGCCTTCAATTACGTCTTTGGATGGGCTCAATGAAGTCATCGGTGCAAGTGACGCATTGCCCATGTGGAATAAGTTGCATGCTGCACAGGTGAGAGCAGCGTGACACTCGTTGATTTGTTGTCTAGGGTATGGTAGCACCAGGTCCAGTGTTTTATCGAAAGTCGAGTAGGGATACGGAGTACCAGGGTACTTGGCACCAGCACGGAGCACGCCGTAGCGACTTGGTACGTAAGTATATTGTACCACAACCTCAGATACTGAAGTACCTGCTAGGCACCTACGCCACCGACCAGCAACCTGAGCAATTGCCAGGTCAAGTCGTGATCTGCAGCGCAGCGAGTGGTTGCTTCGTTGGCTCGAGTGGCATCTCTTCTCTGTCCGGCCCAGTCCGCTCCGTACACGGGGCTGGCGGCGCCTCTAACCACTCGTCTGCTTGCCGTCTGCAGGCCGGTTCTCTTGGACCATTGCCAACCCTGATCGGAGTGCCTGTTCCCATCTTGTGCTCCCGCGACGGCTTCATGCTTTGTTGTCCTCACCGCCGACACCCGCCTTCGTTCAGGGTCCCTGCTATTGCCTCGCTCGCTCCTTCCTTCCACTGCTTGGTCGTCCACCACGTCCTTGCCTTCCTTACTGCCCAGCTTAGCGCACCGTCACTCACCGTCACTCACCGTCACTCGTCATTCGTCACTCGTCATCACCCTCAGGCCACGGGCCACTGGTCGACCCCGGGCATCTGGGGTTCCAATAACCAACTTCGTCGATTGGCGTGTCTTCAACTCCTCAACCGCGTTCGGCGACGGCGACAAGACCCCGAGGAGTAGCTCCCTGTTGGCAACCATCGGGCCACACGGGAACCCCTCATCCTTGAAAACCGACCTCAAGACAGCTGCGATGCCTGTTGCGTGGTGGAACCCATGAACAAGTTCAGCATGGGCGACTCGCTCAACATCCAAAACATGCTCGAGACGGGCTACTTTACCACGTCCAGAGCCCGCAGCACTGGCCCGTCAGTGCAACACCTCCGCGGTGCAATGGTGGCCACCCTGACAGGATTTTGCCGTGTGTGCTAACTCATCATACAATGCAGCCCAGACACCTCCTCTCGATCTGCCGCACCGTCACCTTATGCACCCCCAGAACCCATTCCTCCACCTGTGCCCGCACACGGTCAAGTTCCCAGAACTGTATACCTTGCGCCTGCGCCAGAGCCAAGAAGATGCCGCCCACCACCACCTACCGTTGAAGACGAAATCAAGTCTCTTGCTAGGGAGCATGGCTCGCCTGCAGCGTCCGTGGTTGCTGAGGAAGAGCCACAGTGCAGAGGTCATGTTGACCAGAAGTATGTCATGGAGGATGTTCATGAATATAACCCCGAGAGGCGTTTCATATTTGTTCCAGACTCTGCAAAAAGGTCAACCTCAACCACAACCGATAAGTCCAAGACGGAAACCCGAGACGATACACGGGAACTGAGGGTACCTACGTCCTCTCGACGATCCCCAAGGCCAGAAGATGATCGCCGTGGGCGAAAGGAGATGTCCAGTACATCACGATATGGACCCGACCGTAGGAAAAGCCAACAAGATCTGCCGGCTATTGATACCGAACTGGATGGCCGACATTACTCTGACCATCATCGAACCCGATCAGCGGCTACCGGTCATAAGCCGGATTGTTTTGATCCTCGCCAGTCCCGTCGCTATGGTGACTACTTCCTATCACCAGATCCCATTCAACCTGGTCCAAAAGGACGCGGGAAAACACATTGTGACACGAGCCAATCCGCCGGGGGATACCGTTCACGTTCGCCGTCGAGTTCAAGTCACAGGTTCGAGACAAGCCGCGGTTCGGACCGCGATTACTATGGAAGAGATTGTGCACCACCATCATTGTCCACAAGGCGGTCCAATACCGATCTGGACAGCAGTCGGTCGAGAATGAGAGCGACCAATGATGTTGATCCTGTATACCGGGACGAGTATTCGTACACCAACAGTGACAATCAAGATGCTTCCTCCTACAGCCGCTTGGACAACTCCGGCCTCAGACTTTCTCCTCGCCACTCCAGAGAGCCCAGTCGTTCTGGAGACGAATTTTCTCGAAGTCCTCGCAGCTCCAGTTACCTGTCCTCCAAACCAGTAGTAGTTCAGGAAGAAAAGCCACCTCCCCGACAAGATCGCAAAGACGACGCTGGACATGTGCGGGCCTCCACTCGAACGCCCACCTTTCCGCTCATGGGCCATCCCGCGGTCGGACAGATGACGAATAATGCCCCGAAAACGGCGTCCACAGAACCAACAATCATGGCGGCCCGGACCACCGCCGACATGCCAAGAGGCTCCAACACTCAGCTCCCATACCCAGAAGATGATGCTCCGCCTGACGTTGGCCTTGACATACAAGACCGCAGACCGGACACAAGGCACCAAAAGTTCGCCGATTCTGGGTCTGTGTCCATGCCGGAGCCGTCGTCAACCGTCGCAACTACCCCAGGACGCTCCTTTGACTCCAACTATGACCCTCCAATGACACCATCCACAGCCGCAGCGACGCCGCAGGCCTGGCAACCACCCGTTTTCAATCCAGAGAAGGAGGGCGTTGGGGCTGAAAGGCCTATTGGCGCTTACAGGCGATATTCCGAAAGCCACGGGAACGACGGAAGCGACAATCTGCCCGCATGTCCACGCCAGAAACCTGTTGTAGGCAAAGTAGATTGGCTCACCCTTCCCCATACCAACTTCAACATATGCCCTACCTGCTACGACTCGGTCTTTTCTACAACAGAGTACCGAACATTTTTCAAGCCGATGCTCCGTCCGCTTGATGAACCAATTTCATGCGACTTCGGGGTCTCACCCTGGTATAGAATAGCATGGTTGCTGACTGTCAAGGACGAAATTCCAGACCTGCGGCTCTTGCGGCAACTTGCCACCATTAATTCTGCTCCAAACCTAGAGCCATGCCCTGGTACCAAAAAGGCGATCCGGACCTGGCTTACTGTCAAAGATCCTCATACACGACAGCCAGTAACTGACTTCTCTGTCTGTTACCAATGCGCCAGATCAGTTGAGCTGCTGCTACCAAATCTGACTGGCGTCTTTGTGCCAATTGACGCAAGACCAAAGCAAGATGTCTGCTCTCTACACTTTGTGCCCGAGCGAAAGCAGTTTGTGCTACTTTTTGATGCCTTGGAAACCACTTCCGACAGGGCCCTTGAGGCCAAGCAGGCGCCGAACGTGGATGATTTGGCGCGAGATCTATGGCACTTGACTGTGGGTTTCAAGTGCCGCGAGGACAGTCCGGTAATCGACGGATATTGGCATACAATGCAGTTTCTACCTCAGTTCACAGTATGCAGCAACTGCTTCCACGAAGTTGTGAAATCAAAACTGGCAGACGGAAACGTCATTGCACGGAACTTTTATATGAAGCCTCAAAGGCTCCCTTCGGCTACATGCCAACTTTACTCAACTCGAATGAGGGACATCTTCAAACGGTCTTGCCGCAGGGATGATCCAAGGTACTTGGAAGACAAGGTGGTCCAAAGGCGGCGCATAGAAAAGGACATTTACGAGAAGTTGGTGAAGCTTGACCGAGCCAATGTGAGCCCTTCATGGAAGGAAGAACAGGTGGAGAAGCTTGTTGATGAATGGAAGAGATGGGAGTAGGGAGCGTGCAAGGAACGCATGTTTGGATTGCATATATGGGAATTGTTTGAGGACTTTCATGGCGATGCAAGATATATTGCGATTTGACGATGAAGTGGCATAGTAGTAGTGGTAGTAGGCTAGTAGCCCTGTGACCAATGAAACCCATTTGTGATTCTTGGACGGGCGTTGGGGATGGAAAAGTGTGAAAGAGATACAGAGTACGTACTCCGTAGGGCCTAGAAATATGCACTGTCCTCTGATCTGATGTGTGCTGGTGGGGATATATGGCCAATCAGAAACACCGAGCCCCTCCTCGCTTAAGGTACGGAGTACGTGCCTCTTTTTTTTTTAGGGCCCGCACAGCAAAATTGACACAAGGGCGAAAATTCCGCTCTGGTGAAATTTATCGTAGCCCACTCAAGTCGCAACCTCCATCCACATACCAAATTCCACGCCGCCCAACGACCAAGGTAAGCCTCCTGTCTTCCCGGCCGTGACCACGATCCTTGCGGCGTCGCCAGTTGTGTCCTAATTTTCTCTCTCTTCTTCATTCACAGGTCCAAGTCCGCCAAACCGTCACAATGGCTTCGCGACCAACCGTCTCCATCATCGGCAAAGATGGTGCTCCCACGGGAGCCACCCACCCCGTGCCCGCCGTCTTCACCAGCCCTATCCGACCGGACATCGTGCAGCGAGTTCACACCGGCATGGCCAAGAACAAGCGCCAGCCGTATGCCGTGAGCGAGAAGGCTGGCCATCAGACCTCTGCCGAGTCGTGGGGAACTGGTATGATTTTTTTTTTTTTTGAGATTTCCTCGAAAATTTCTCAACTCTTGGACGGAATGAAGACCACTAACCTTGGCGCAGGACGTGCTGTTGCTCGTATCCCCCGTGTTTCTGGCGGTGGTACTCACCGCGCCGGCCAGGCTGCCTTTGGTAACATGTGCAGATCCGGTCGTATGTTCGCGCCTACCAAGATCTGGCGCAAGTGGCACGTCAAGATCAACCAGGGCCAAAAGTATGCACCCGCCCAACTCCACACATGACGATTGCCCCGACAACTAACGAAGACACCTCGCGTTTCCAGGCGTTACGCGACCTGCTCCGCCTTGGCCGCCTCGGCCGCCGCCCCTCTCCTGATGGCCCGTGGACACGAAATCATGACGGTGGCCGAGGTGCCCCTCGTCGTCGACAGCGCCCTCTTCGACGCCGCGGCCATCTCCCGCACCGCCTCCGCCCTGGCCCTCCTCAAGGCCGTCGGCGCGGGGCCCGACGTGGAAAAGGCCAAGGACTCCAAGAAGCTGCGCGCCGGCAAGGGCAAGCTCCGCGGCCGCCGCCACCGCCAGCGCCGCGGACCCCTGATCGTCTACAACCCCGAGGTCGACGGCAAGGAGCTCGTCAAGGCGTTCCGCAACATCCCCGGCGTCGAGACGTCGCCCGTCTCCGCCCTCAACCTCCTCCAGCTCGCCCCCGGCGGCCACCTGGGCCGCTTCATCGTCTGGACCTCGTCCGCCTTCAAGGCGCTCGACGACATCTACGGCTCCACCACCGAGGCGTCGGCCCACAAGCGCGACTTCCACCTGCCCTCAAACGTCGTCTCCCAGGCCGATCTCACGCGCCTCATCAACTCTTCTGAAATCCAGAGCTCGCTCAACGCCCCCAAGGGCGAGGCCCTCACCCGCCGCTCCGCCGTGCAGAAGAAGAACCCCCTCCGCAACAAGCAGGTCATGCTGCGCCTGAACCCTTACGCCTCCGTGTTTGCAAAGGACTCTCAGAAGAAGCTCTAGCTCTTCCCGGCGAGTCCGACAAGAGAACTGTCCTGACTGGGTGTGCAGCGGGGCAGGGCGGTGGTGATTGGGAAACAGGAAATGTTTTATATCGAGGCGCAATGGCTCCCTCCTACAACGTCAGCTCTTGAATGAATCGAGATGCTGAATCACATGCCGTGTCCGTGCCAGCAAAGTGAATGTCGTCGCGCCCCATCAAGCCGTGACGTGTGACATGTTTGCCACCGGCCGGTGTACGCAGTCTTCCACTGTTGCGAATCAGCCCTCGACGCCGAGAACTGCGTGCCCGCTGGATTCCGTCGCCGCCGGGCGCTGCCGTCACGCGTCGATTCCACTCGAAGAAAGCCCTGCGCCCTCGCCGTGGGCCTCCCGCCTGGATGCCCGGATGATGCCCGCCGTTCGCTTGTTGTCGATGCGCCGTCGACGTCGACCTGACTGCTCCCAGCCGATCTCGACTGTTGGCTACTATCTGGACGCTGGCGGAGCGTCGCCGCGCACGCTGCAAGTCTGGCCTCTCGCCTCTCGTACGCACGCCCAATGTAGCTACCATGGAGCCAAGGTTCTACAGCCTTCGGCTGTTCAGAGGCAAAGGTCGACAGGGCCACTGCAAGCATGCACTGGCCCCTTGTACGACGCGGCAGCTCACACGGTATGGGACTCGCCAAGGATAGGAGCGGAAACAGGATTCAAGACACGGCTTGACGGAATCATTCTTGCAGCGCAGCACAAGCACAACAGGGGCCATGTGTAGCTTCAAGCATCCAAAAGCAGGCCTTGAAACGAGATGTGTCGTGTGCCGTGGTCTATTAGTTCGGAACACCAAGCTCGGGGGGACGTCCGTTCCGTCGCCTTGACTGGGCGACAAGGCTTCCCTCCCCGCCCTGCCTCAGTAAATGCAGCCCGCAAGAGCAGGCCCAAAGGAGACCAGCCGAATTGACAGCCCACCTCTGTTCGAACTAGTATCTGGCACGTGTGTGAAGAGCAGACCTGCACATCAGTGGTATCAACACCCGTCTGGGGCCCCCAGATAGCCCGCCCAACACTCGTCCTCTGAACAGTCCCCAAACGCAGCGACAATGAGAACGGGAGGCAGGGCATACAGAAGGAGCCCTTTCGGCAGCTTCAGGGCTGGCTCGCCGGATAGGACTTGCTGCAGATAGGTGACTGGCCATGTGGCGATTGACGAGTAGACCAGGTTGGGAAGCATGCCGGTTCCTAGCCATCGACGCGGAGTAAGTGCGTTTCGAATCACCATCTGGAGGAACAGTCGGAGGACAAAACAAAGCCACCATATGAGCTTTCGTTCCAAGTCTGTTAACCCCGAGACCTGGGGCTGAGATGTAGTTGGTGACTCCATTTCCGGGGATCAGTGTGCCCGAGAATTAATCGTGCTTGGAAGGATTTGGCGAGAAGTGGACGTGTAGAGGACGTGTGAGCCTTGACAAAGGATAAAATGCTTGGGCTGAGGGATCCTTTGACGCATGGACGACTTGGCAAGATTTTGTAAGGACAGATGGAGTTTACCAGATCACCTGATGGTGGAAACGACACGGACCGCCTTTTGGACGCCTTTTGGATTGCTCATTGGCTTGGGCTGGTTTGCTTGGCTGAGGGCATCAACGCACGGGGCGGCCCTGACCAGCCACAGCCACGAGATTTTTGTTGATGCCGCCTGCGCGTCTTGTCGAGCGATTACCCTGGCTGGGAAAGACGTACGACGCGTCCACAGAGCCGACACATGCGACTCCGTATAACGTGAGCCGGCCATGTCGACATGGCCACCTGTTGCCCGAGCTTGCGACAGAGTAAACACTGTCAACTGCTGCAAGTAACTAGCCAGTCTCCTCCGTCCCATTTCACCCATCTTCCTCTTGAAGGAATTCGGACCCCAACTCCTCCAAAGTTGTTGCCTCGCAGCCTTGGTCCTCAAATGCCATTTTGGCGTCAAGGATTATCCTTCGAATCCAAAACTGCTCATCCCCCCACCTCGGCGGCTCCTTGCCTAATTTTGAGGCAGTCATGGCGTAATCATGCAGCTCGTTCAAGTAGACGCCGTCTTGGCCGTCGGCCATGATGTGCAGCTCATCGCCAGCCTCCTCTGCCGCTTTGTTCCACCTCAGCATTTCGGGTTTGGACGGGAGGTGCAGGTGGTTAGACCACACGGCTGAAAATACCGCTGCCTGCGCTTCGGATACCGGAAACGGAACAACCCGCGTATTGAGCGCGGGGAAGACAAGTGTAGGATGTTGAATGTAAATCAGGTGTTTGTATAGGCCATGTACGCAAGACCCATTGGTGATGAGTTCCTTTTCCAGCTTGTCGAGGAACGGGAAACTGTACCGGAACCCCGTGCAGAAGACGACGGCGTCAATGTCGGCTTCCACGAGCCCGTCTTTGAGTCTCACGCCCCTCCGGTCGACGAGAAACTCGTCAATCTCGGCAATCTCTCGACAGCCAGTGTGCTGCAGCCTTTTCGGCGGTGTCTCATGTCTGACCGACAGAATGGTTTGTCCCTTGGAGACATGGTTGATTTGATGCGCAATGTCTAGTCCCGATGGTCCGTTGCCAACGATGAGGGTCTTTTTCCCTCTGAATATATCCGCAGAATGATAGCTCTTGGAGTGAGTGATGACGGAGGGATGTGTCCGATGGAAGTCCATTATATTCTTGATATCCGGCACGAAGGGGGTCGAGTAGTGCCCATTCGCCACGACAACGGCGTCAAACACCTCTTCACTGACTCGTCCGTCGAGAGTCGACTGAGCCATCACCCGCCATCGATCTTGGCCATTTTCAGGCTGCAGAAGGACGCGTTTTACCTGAGAGCAGAACTTGACCAAGTGGCGCACATCCAAGGAATATTTAACCAGGTAGTCTTGCACATCGTGACGGCTGGGGAATATCCATGACTTTCGCGGAAATTCCAAATCCGAGAACATCATGATGGATTTGGGGATATTGGCATGTAGTTTGTTGTACATGGGCGACGGAAATATTGGGAACTTCTCCTGCGGCACACGGACCGGTTCATCTGGAGGGTAAAACGGGCTGGTCTGGGGAATAGGATTCGGAGCCGGTACGACGGCGTCCAAGTTCCATACACCGCCAACCTCTGCTTGCTGCTCAAAGATTGTTATCCGGTCATATGTGCCTTGGGCTCGAAGGTATTTGGCCGCGGCCAGCCCGGCGGGACCGGCGCCAATCACTGCAATGCACTTCACATTGAACCTGCTTGCGTGTATCGAGCCCATCGCGCCGAGACGTGGGGAAGCAGACCACACGAAAGGATTTGTGACAAAACCGTGATGTTGTGAACCTCGCCGACGTACTCCGTGCAGAGTTCCCAGTTCCGAGTCCCAGCGCCGACTTAGTCATCGACTCATCGTCCACTGATGCAGCTGGCAGCCACCTGACTAGAGCCCCACCAGCGACTGTCCATCCTGAGCCGCTCCTCACCGCCTGCTTTTCGAAGCTTGATCCTAATCGCGCCAGCATCCCAGCCGTCATCTACAGCTCTGACCTGGAGCTCCAGATTCGCAAATCAAGTCCCGCGACAGCGATTTCACATCAAGACCCAAACGATGCATTGAGTGACACAGGCGGTCAGCTTCGTGACGCGCTCTGTATGCTTGTCACACCCACATGACAGGCGTGGGCGGCTCAGACTCTTACCATGGACAAGGCAGACCGACCGCCCTTGGAAGCTCTTGACCAACTTCCGGTCACGCCAATAGCGCAACTCAGTCCTCAAAGCGCCGCTGAAGAATCTCGGGTCGTTGACGGGGTTGTCACTATTACCTGGCCATATAGCGCCGTGACAAAATCCATCGCATTTATTCTCGCCGAACACGACATCCTCGTGCGCCGTGACCATGGACAAGTTCGAATTGAGCTTCATGGTCCTTCTGGCAAAGCCTTTGCAGATGCGAATATTGGCGGTGGGGACCAGCTTCGCATCAGTTTAGATGGCGCTCAGTGGACCAGAATTGACGCCAAGACCGGTCTGCCAGTTGGGCCGCTCGAATGGCAACTCAACTTTACCAATCGCCTATTACTTTCTGTTCAAAGACTCGGATCCGAAGGCTCAACCGTCATTGATTTGAACGCGCCAGAAGACCTTGTCAACGGCGTCTCGGAGCCTGGTCCGAACTCGCGCATCACTCCGCCAAGGGAGCCTCTCAGCGCGGAAGACGAAGTGGTGAATTCAACACCATTGCCTCCTTCTACGGTCCCGTCGAAACGGCTTGCCTCCAATACCTTCGACATGGATGAGTATGCATCGCCGGCATTCATTAAACGAGCCAGAGTTTCGTACGGTTCTTTGTTCGAAGGTGAACCAGACCTCTTCGGAGACGACAAAGGAAAGAGGAAGAATGGCGGGCGAAAGTCCCGTTTCAGTATGGGCAATGCAGTTTGGAGGTATAGCAGCCGATCGCCGAGCCCAGAAGCAAAGGACATGTCAGAGCCTGAAAGCCCAGAGAACGAATCAAAGGAAGAGATGCACGCAACCGCAGACTCTAGCCACATCATCCCGACACCCCAACGGTCAGCCATGGTCGACGAGGGGTCTCAAACCCAGGAACATGGCTTCCATTCCCCTATGCATGTTCAGGTGCCCATCCCTGCCCCAGAGTTGACAGCCTCGCCATTACTAGGGTTGTTTTCCGAAACAGGTCCAACTTCTCATACTCCATCAAGAAACTTATTCAGTCGCCCACAGCCGCACCACGGAGTGTCTGGTGTCGCGCTCGCCACTAGTCAACACGATGACAGCCTCGGTGTTGGATTATCGAGGATACATGTAGACATGGTGTCGAATGGTTTCGGGGCCGTGTCAGCGCCGGCAGAACTGGTGAGAAGCCAGGCGCCGTCTCTCGGAGCCACCGCTGTACCTAGCTACCCCGACTTTGCCACGACAGAACAAGCATATGCCGGGCCTGTACTGTACCACGATCAAAACCTGCAATTTCAAGAGCATGATGCTCATTCAACAAACCCCGAATTCCAACCTATTTCCGAAGAGGCGAATACACCGTGGCATCCTGAGGCGGTATCCTCATATCCACCGGTTCCAAGTGAGCGTCAAGACCCGCAAGTCGCAGTAATAATAGAGGGTTCCCCTTCTCTGGAGGTTGAAACCAGTCGTGATGCGGGTTTCCGTACGTCGCAAGCATCGGCAGAAGACGAGAGAGCACCTCGAGATCAGGAAGCCTCGCCGATAAAAGGACAGGTTTCAACACTAGGTGGGGAACAGCCTCACTTTGAAGATGATGGGGGGGACATCAAAGGTGAAGACTACGACTTACGGAACTACGCACACACCCGCGATGATGAAGCTGTATTGGAAGAAATGTCTGATGCTCCAGGCAGTCATGCGGATCAGCTAGTCGTAGATTCGGAAGATGGCGATACAAGCGAGGAGGAATATGAAGGTGACGAGGAAGCAGACGATGTGGGCGTGCAGCATAGAGGATCCTCAGATGGGGAGCAGGATGGATTTTCCGGATCAGAAAGCGACGAAATGGTAGAAAGAGGAGAGGAAGAAGAGCGATACTACGAGGAGGAAGGCACAGATGAAGAGGACGGATACGACGAGGACGAGGGAATTGAAGAAGACTACGATGAGGAGGATTACGACGAAGAGGGAGATGATGGAGTGGACGGGATACCAGCCCCGAGTAAACCGCAGGAGCCGGTTTGTATCGACCTAATATCCGATTCAGACGATGAGGAAGAAGAAGACGAAACCCCGAATGAAGAGCTCCAACACGATTTGCGAGAGGAACAGGACCAGCGTGAGGATGAAGCATCTCCACCTGAAGCTGAAACAATTGAACAGGACATGGAAGAGCCTGCAACTGTGAGACAGCCCGATGACCGCGAGGTAGAGGAGGACAGGGAAGAGTCAAGCCCAGCAGCCGACGAGGTCGACGAGGACTATCCCGTTCAAACGAGCACGTCCTCCCAAGATGCTGAAGTAGCCAGTGTTGTAGAGGATCAGGAAGCACACGATGAGATGGATGTCGACGAGGAGACGTCGGAGCCGGCCCATCAGAATGTCGTCGGAGAGACTGAAATGCCTGGCACTGTGGTTCAGCAAACGACCGAGGACGACATGCAAAAGAGAGCGTGGCACGAGGAGGACGAGACCGAAGCCTCACTGGTTGAGGGTGCCGAAAAAAGGACCAGCGAGGTAGATGCCTCCGAGGAGCAAACAGTGGTCCAGGGGCCCTCTCCTGACACGGCTGGTGTTGAGATGACGGAGTCTGTGCCAGCCGTCGACGCCCAGGAACCAGCTGCCAAACAGGGCGAGCCAGCTGTCGAGCAGGAACCTGAGCGAGGACCAGGTGAAGCCGAAGCTGCAGAACATGTAGGGCTTCCTCCACGCACGGAACCGCAGGGCCCGGAAGAAATCGCCGGACCTTTGCCTTCGCAAGAACAAGAAGAGTACGACGATGCCGCTGCCGCCGAGGACCAAATCATGAAGGAATATCAGGAGTATCAATCCCCCGCCTACAAAGGTTCTGCGGCACGAGTCCAGCCCAGCACGGAAGCGCCCGCTGAGGCGCCCGAACAGACACATCCACGGGAATCCGACGTCCCCATCACAGTCAGGTCACTCCGCAGCCGCCGCCAGCCTCATCAAAAGACGCAATCTGTTGACTCTACGGGTTCAGCGCACGAGGACCCGAGCGTGCTCTTGGCTCGGGCCAGCAGCCCAACACATTCAGATGAGCTCGAGCCTGAGCCGGCAGAGGCTACCAACGAGCCAAGCTCGCCGGGCATGCTGCGCATCCTTGGCCGGGCCAAACCCGACCACGCGGATCCAAGCGTCCTCCTCGCCAGATCGTCCCCGGAGCCATCCAAGAGGGACGAAACACCGGGCCCGACAGTCCGCGTGACGCGCAGCATGACAGAGCACACCGAAGGGCCGTCCTCCCCCACAAGACACCGAACATGCAGGCGTCCGGCCACACCCGAAACCCAGACGACGCATCGAGACGATCAAACGCTCGCATCCCCCTCCATAGCAGGCTCCGTTGTCGAAGACGAGTCCCTTTCGACGCTGAAGCGTCAACTGCAGAAGGACTTGCGCACAAGACTGCCCGACTACGCGCCGCTCCGCTCCCTCCGCACATCTCTCAACAAGACGGTCGACGTCCTCGCCGTAGCCACGTCGACGCCTCCGCAGCCGCACCGTCCCAAACACGGCCCGAGGGACTACATGCTCGAGCTGACACTGAGCGACCCGTCGTCTGCGCCGTCGGGCATCAGCGTGGCGCACATATTCCGCCCGCACCAAGCTTCCCTGCCCGTGGTCCACAAGGGAGATGCCGTCCTGCTACGTCGTGTCACGGTGGTGTCCATGAAGGGCCGTGGATTCGGCGTCAGGGTCAGTGATGCCTCGGCGTGGGCGGTGTTTGAGACGGGCGACGAGGAGATGTTGCCGCAGATCAAGGGACCGCCGGTGGAAGTCGCAGACGACGAGGTTGAGTATGCAGGCGGGCTGAAGAAGTGGTGGGCCGCGCTGGATCAAACGGCCAGGAGCAAGATTGATAGGGCCACGCAAAAGGTGGCGGGTTAGTCGAGCAAATGCATGGCGTTCGCGGTTCAATGTTGTACGAAGTTGTGATTCGGTTCGGCGGAGGGGCAAGTGCGCTCGGCATGTGAAGGCCGTACAATGCATCTCGTGAATGGACATGTGTGCACCCTGCAGACTGGGCCGTGTTATGAGATTTTTTTTTTTTTAAAAAAAATTGAAAACCAAAGGAAAGCGGAAAAGAGTGGGAGCCCATTCTGATTCCGGAACCGTCATGTTTTGTTTCGAGTCAAGTCATGTATCGGCGGGATAGACGGCACACACAAGGTTGAACGCACAATGAACCACGGGCACGAAGCGAGGAGCGACAAACACGTCGTTCTCCTCGTCTCACATGCTGCTTCGCGAGAAAAAATACAACTGTGCCATGGCCACACAAGTACTCGCTACTTGGCCCCCGGTCCGGGGAACCTAGATCCAGGGACTACCATGGTTCGGCGGGCCCCGAGTCGCCAACAACATGAACGTGTAGAGACGGCCACCGTTTTGGAGGTTGGGGAACCCGGGGCCGTCTCTGATGGAACTTGGTCGCAGCTTGGCGCTCGTCCAATGCACTTCGATCCGCCGATGGCATGTCTGCAAAGAACGGGGTAGCGACAAGCGGGCGGCGGCTCGCACATAGGGAGATGTCGGGACTGACCTGCATACAAAGCAAGCCGACTGGCCGAGAGCAGTCAAGTCGAGCGTCAAGGTGAGTGACGCTGACGAGCTTTTGTGGGAGGTGGCATACGACAGAAAATAGTGTGACAGAGGTTACTGCTTTACGGGCGCGAGCCACATCGCTCGACCGCGAAAAGTGACTGCGTGAAAAATAAGCCTCGCAGTCGTCTCCGGCTATCCCCAGCTTGTTCACAACCCTAGCGTCAATCGCCAGGACTTATCCCCAATGCTCCCCGGCTAAAAGCACGTCCTTGTGTGGCTAAAGCACTCAAGGCTGGTGAGATTCATCTGGCTAGAGGCCTCGTCGTTTGGTGGTTTCTTTGCGGATTCTGGGCACAATAAGCAGGAAGTGCCGGGGCACAGCCTTGATGGGGAAGTTTCGGGGAAAGATTTAACAAGTCGACACGCCAAAGGCCGACTTGACTCTCGACAGCTCCAGGTCTCTTTGCCTTTGCAAGACTCAAGTATCGCAGGCATGCGAGCCTCGAGGGTGAATACGTAGTTAACCGCGCTCTATCGGCGACCCCTTTCGCGTCCACAAGTCCATGCTAGACGACTGGCTGATGTCACGGTCCGGACGTTCACGATGGCCAAGCGCTGCAGGTTGTGTCCGCTGCAAGCATTCTCGTGAGGCGAGGTTTAGGCAGCTTTCGCCTCATTGAGGAGGAGTTGCAAGCCGGGAAGATGTAAGCATAATGATAAACTATACGACTGCAGCTTAAGCTGCACCGACGACCAGCCGGCGTCCAGACCGGCACACCGGGTCGTGTCCGTGCTTTACCTCCAATACCATATTGGGAAGATAATATGCCTTTTAGCCCTTTACCAGGATGACTATTTGAAGAGGCAGCAGCAGCAATCGCGGCATCCTGTAATGTTCCATGGACGGCAACCATGACTAGGCCCTGTGAAGACTGACGCGGCCGCCGTCAGGGTTGGAAATAAAAAGTACATGCTTCGGCCTGGGCTACCGGCACCAGGACACGATAGTCATTATCAACACGTGGCGGGCGGGCTTCCACTTTGCCGAGCAATCCCCGTGGCATGTCGTAAGTAATGATAGTGCTGCGTTGCGAAAGGGGCCAAGTCTCCTGTGGCGTTGTTCCTGACAGGGACAACATTCTCTTCAACAGCGGCCATGGAAGAGCTGAGCGGGACGCCTACTCGACAGGTGCAATCGGGATCGTCCAAGGCACTTCAGGATGGATTTTCAGCAAACTGATCAGATCGCGCCAATGGCAATCACATGGCGGTCACGAAAAACCGGTTTGGTGCTGGACTCGGTCAAAACCTACGCGGTGAGGTTCAAGCATGACGAGCTATGATTTGCTGGATGCCAGCCATTGGACACATGCGGACAGACCCAAGTCGTTGACGTGCGTCTAAACGATGAACGTAGGTGGGACAGGCACGTGAAGAGGCTGCTCCGATATCCCAAAATGTCAGGCAGTGTGACTGTAATTGGACCGGCCCTCAGCCGACGGCCCGCGTTGCTGCGAGTGCCGAGACCCCTCAAGCATGCAACCGCCAGGCATAGACGTGGAAAGAGAGTTGTCACGATCATAAATGATGATGTGATGTGTCTAGTTTCCTCATTGAAGGGCGGGCCTTGGGGCCTTAATTGTTGAAAGGTCCTCGGCTGCTGTATTCTCCACTCGACCATCAAACCCCGACGTGAAAATCAGGCCCAACCTCCATCATCAATCAAACACGTCAAAGACAGTGTCGAGGGGCCTTTTCTAGGCCAAAGCACAACCCTCTCACGCGTGGGGACGAGAGAGACGAGACATATCTCGGAGGTCGGCACACTGCGTCAGAGCCTGCAACACGAACAGAGAGGCCGTACAGTGTACCCTGGGCACTTGGTCGGTCGAGGACGGCGGTGACCTCTGCGCAAAAATATAAACCGCCCGGGGTCAAGAGTCAAGACCAGGGACGTCGGGGGAAATCGGAAGTTGGGCAACGAATCGTCCAGACGAAAGACATCCCCACAACTTGGTACTTGATGCAGTGCATCATTGAGTCGCAAGTTGGGCCAGGATTCAGGAACGCAGGCAGCATGCGAGTCTTGTGCAACCGATGTCCAAGACAAGAAGAGTTGACTGCAATGAAACCCCACGCGACAGTGAGACTGTCCAAAGCGTCAACGAGTCCAACAGAACAAGTCAACGAAAGGCTGGTTTGGTTGGCTGGCCGTGGCAGGTTCTTGGCTGTGGCGTTCCGATCCCGTAGTGTCCCGGTAATGTCTTGGATTGCTGTGGAGATGTCGTGGGAGAGGCTTATGGGTCAAGGTCGAGCGGGAAGTCGTTTTGGTTGGGAACTAGCGGCCTGAGGAAGTCTCGCCAGGAGCCAGCGTGGCGGCGGCGCGACGAGGCAATGCGTCTTGCTGATGTTTATTGCTCGGCAAAAAGCATTGAATTGAGGTCCAGCATTGAACGGGCCAGAGTGGCTGTCGACAAAATGCCAATATTTGTTGGAACTACTGCGCCTCTGCCCCAACGGCAGAGCACAAAGTGCGTGGAGCATGCATGTAAATGTACTCCCTCCATACGGAGTACTCTGTACAATGATGGACTGCGTAGATGCAGGGCAAGAAGGAACACATGCTGCGGCTTCCTTCTCCGTGCATTCAAGAAAAGTACCTAGGTAAGTACTGCACAAGTGCTACTTCCGTGTTGATCCATGACCAAGATGGCAATGAAAAGTTGCCTGGATGCTCCTTCCCCGATCACCAGAAGTGCGTGCAAATTTTCCCCCCCAAGTTTAAATGAAGCCAAGACCAAACCAATCGCGGTGCAGGATCCGGAGGGCTTCGGCAGTTGACTGAGAGCACTTGGGCCTGCAGGCCTCGTCGATGCATCCAGCACACGACATGTCATGCCCAAATCCAACATTCTACAGGGAGGGAGGGCAAGGCGGATGAATTGGAGATGAATTGATGCCACCAACAAGGCCAGCCATGCATCACGCGACCAAGAATGCTGCTGGAGGACCAGGGGCGTAGTCGGTGAGCCATGATGAAAGTTTGGAGTTTGGAACCAGACGTGCAAGACAGGATGCATTGAACCGCCCAAATTGATCCTGGCGTGGGTTGGGGCCCTTTGCGAGCACAGAGTGAGTAGGCCGTATTAAATAGTAGTACGTACTACCATCAACCATCTCGCAGTATAATGTTCACTTCGAAGCTTTGGGCTCAGAGTTGCGCCGACGTGGCGCCGTCTCACCTGTCCTTGTCGTTGGGGCTGTTTATATTGCCAAAATTGACTTTTTATAAGTTACTTCCGACACTGCAGACTCCCTCCCTCCACGCAAAGGAGCGCGCAGGCGGGCACCGGAAAAACCCACTTCCAACGACCCATTGGTGTAAGCACCCAGGCACCCAGGTACTTAAGTACCTACTTGAGCAGGCAGTCTCTGTCGACGTCAGGTTTCGCTAAGAACTTTAGAAGTATGCGACGTCTCTGCTGGCTGTCTTGTGGCTTCTCGACCGCAATTTACTTTTGTACTTTAAGTACTTAAGTACTTACTTTACGTAAGTACGTAGAGCATAGCATCCGGAGCCCCCAACAGCCCCAACAACCAACTCACCGTCATCCGTCGTCGGCGTGCTTCTCCGGCCGCGGTCCAATTGTTCGTTTCCGTCTTTGCTGCCCCCAACGCTTCCACACTGTTGATACCACGGCTGTGACGCTAGTCTGGGCACATGCCATATTTTTGATTTCTTCCATTGCTTTTCGTTTCGTTTCAATACTTGTTCATTTCGAGCATCCCCTGCCTCCAACCACGTACCTAGCTTCTTGGCCGTCCCACACCCCGGCAACGCAACGCACCACCCAGCCCAAGTTCCAGGTACAAAGCACAAAGTACCCGGTACTTGGGTACTTTGGTACTTGACCCGACAGTCTCGTGGGTCCCGTCAGCAAAACGCATCCTCGAAACCGTTTTTTACTCTTCCACTCTGTCGGCCGTCTTGGGTTTGGATATTCGAGCCTCTTGACTTTTTATTGAGTCTCGAAGCCCGCGACCTAGACGCACATTCATACTTGTCAGTCTAGTCCTCCGACAAGCCCCGGTCGACCCCCGTTCCCGTCGCCCTTGTCCTTTCAAAGTTCTAGCCATCGAACATTTAGTTGCCTCACATGCGTCGGCACCGTCTCTCGACCTTGGTCTCATCCCCTTGGCCTCTTCTCCGCCGCCGGCTGTCTTCCCCAAGGCTTTTATTAAGTCGTCCATCCGTCCCTGCTGCGGGTGTGCGAGACCCATCCATTTTGACGGCGACGAGACCCTCTGCTGCCTCCGCCGCCTGCCGCCAGCGTTGCCCTGCCTCTTCCGTATATTTTTCTTCATCAACTCGCGCTGCTGCATCATTGGCCTCTGCTTCCTCGGCACCTCCTCCCACCAGTGCGGCTTCTCCTCCTCCTCCTCCTCCTCCTCCTCCTCCTTCTTCCTCCTCCTCTTCTTCTCCTCTCAAAGCCATGCCAATGACGTCGCCTCGAGGCTCTGAAAGCTCAGACGCCTCTCTGCCTCGCTCTTCCTCTCCCTCATCGTCTGTTGTCTCTGACCGCTCCTCTCGTACATCCGTATCTAATCAGCGAGTGTCTGTCTCCGGCCGCAGACTCACCGACTTCAACCCCATGTCAACTGTCGACGTATTTGCTATTGAAGAAGCAATGAAGACGGCAGCTCTTGACCAGCACCGAGGCTATGCCAAGGACACCTATGGCGAAATCAAGCAGGAACGCAATACGGAATATCTGGCCAAGTCGCAGGCCAGAGGCTATCAAATACTCCGTGAGCCTCTGTGGAACAAGGGTATGTTGTGTCTCTCGCGTGATCCTCCATCGCCGGTCCTAGCCTGGGCGGTGAATCCAGTAGATAATTGCTCCTGTTCAATATATGCGCAATTCGGCATGTCGCTCTCGGCATCGTGAAGCAGTCGGTCGACAGCTCCTGCAATTTCGCCATACTAACAATGCTCTCTGTTCGATTTGCAGGCCTCTCATTTACCCCTGAGGAGCGTGCTAGCCAGAACCTCACCGGGCTCTTGCCGCATGCCATGGAGTCTTTGCAGACTCAGTCGGCCAGAGCGATGAAGATGATCCAGACTCGCCAGACCAACATCGACAGGTATCTGTACCTTTCAAACATCAAAAACCAAAACGTCGACTTGTTCTACCACCTGTTGATGAACAATGTCCGCGAACTCATGCCCTTGGTCTACACACCCACCGTAGGCGACGTTTGTCTGCAATACTCCAGCATCTATACTCGCCCCGAGGCTCTGTATGTTTCCATCAGGCAGCGCAAATCTATTCGAACCATGCTTAGAAATTGGCCCTGCGCAGAACCCGACATTTGCGTCGTCACTGACGGATCTCGTATCTTGGGCCTTGGAGACCTGGGTATGAATGGCGTGGGTATCTCGGTAAGCAAGAGGAGAGGAAGAGTAGCATTTTTACACCTGCAGCTTGACTCGAGTATGCTGACATAGACACTCGACAACAGATTGGCAAGCTGGCCTTGTACACTGCTGCCGCAGGCATTCACCCTGCCAAGACTCTCCCCATCGTATTGGATTGCGGCACCAACAACGAAACCAACTTGAGGGATCCACTGTACCTGGGTCTTAGACAGAAGCGTCCCTCCCTAGAGGTCCAGCAAGCATTCATGGATGACTTCATGGCAGCTGTGAAGGAAGTGTACCCCAACATGGTTGTCCAGTTTGAAGACTTCGAGAGCGAAAAGGCATTCAACTACCTGGATCGCTACAGAAACACACATCGAGCTTTCAATGACGATATCCAGGGTACTGGTGCCGTGGTCCTCGGCGGGTACGTTCGCTTGAACGCAGTGTCTTTCCTCTCAACTCCCAGGAGCACCTAGACTGACGTGTCTCTAGGTATATCGGTGCATGCAACTTGTCCGGCGTCCCCATTGAGGAGCAGCGTCTGGTCTTTATGGGCGCCGGCTCTGCGGGTGTGGGTGTGGCGAAGCAGCTTGTTGAGTACTACACTCGTAGAGGATTCTCTGAAGCCGAAGCCCGTGACAAGTTCTTCCTTGTTGACACCAAAGGTCTGGTCACCAAAGACAGGGGCGACAAGCTGGCAGAGCACAAAAAGTACTTTGCTCGCAGCGACAATGATGGCCAGCAGTTCGGTACGCTGGAAGAGGTCATTGAATACGTCAAGCCCAGTGCCTTGATTGGTCTCGCCGCTACCTTTGGCATCTTCACAGAATCCGTCGTCCGAGCGCTGAAGGCTTCGGTTGATGCCGGTGGCCCCGGTCGACGTCCCATCCTGTTCCCCCTAAGTAATCCCCTAACAAAGGCCGAGTGCACGTTCGAGCAAGCTGTACAGTGGACCGACGGCTCTGTCATTTTCGCATCCGGATCTCCGTTCCAGTCATTTGCCGTCAAGGTCGGTGGTGAAGCTGGCGAGGTGACGTACCATCCCAACCAGGGCAACAATGTGTACGTCTTCCCCGGTCTAGGCCTCGGTGCTATCCTGGCCAAGGCGTCACGCGTGACGGACAACATGGTGTACACCTCGGCCGAGGCCCTGGCTGGCTCACTGAATGCTGAGGAAGTCCACAGGGGGTTGATATACCCCAACATTGAGCGTGTCCGTGAGGCGAGTGTCAATATTGCTCGTGAAGTCATGAAGGCTGCTCGACGAGATGGTGTCTCAGAACTTCCCGAAGCCTACTGGCATGAGTGGGAGGAGTGGGGTGATGTTGCTTTGACGGCATACATTGAGCAGCGCATCTACAACCCTGCCTGCTTCACTGATGCCCGAGGTCGCCTATGAGAGGCAGGAGCGAAAAGAAAAAGGTGAAAAGAGATGGGAGACTTGATGAGACCAATGACATTTCGATAATATGAGCCTGGCAATGTAGTGGAGGAGCTTGGTCATGAGTTTCCAGTGCCGGGACATTGGTTTTCGATGATGGATGTGAATATCCGGGAAGGTGTTTTTTTTTGTTCCCTTTGGAAACCAAACCCAGCCTGAGCTAGGATGACAAGGCGGCTACCACCCAGCGGTATACAAGGCCGGCTGTGCATGGTTCCGTGCTTGCACATAGAACCAGGCATTGGTTAGCCACTGTCTCCTTGTTGTATAGCGATGTGCCTAGCCTTGAGTTGTTGTCGAATGAACTGCCGAGAGCCTCTTGTGTTTGGCATGGACATTGTGTGAGCGCGCGTGTGACGAGGCGGCTTCTTGCTCTAGTGTCGACTTGGCCCTGCAGCGGTAGGTAAGCCGGCGATGACAGGATGCGCGATCACGGCATGACGACAAAGTGAAAGGCCAAGCTTCATGATGCAGGTGGTGGCGATGAGTGTGCGATGCGTGCGCGCAGTCGAGCGGATTCATCCGATGAGTGCGGGGACAACGGCGCGGCCGGCCGGGAAGGGCTCCGCCGCTCCATATTCTCTCCTCTCCATACTAGTTACTCGAGCAGGTCCCCAGATTTCGTGCCAGGTGCAGGAAGAAAAGGAAGGATGTTTCGATGGCGGGAAAGACTGACTGCCTGCTGCTGCTGCGGCGGCGGCGGCGGCGGCGGCGTAGTGGTCCACGAGTACATACTTGGAAGTCGGGTAGATGGGGGATGTGGACGCTCCCTGGGAAGGTTCAGCCGGCATGAGAGGAGGAGGAGGAAATCGCCCGCGGGGCTGGCCGGGCGACGTGGCGATGCGTCCTTGTCATGTGGACGTGCTGCGCTGCGATGGCTACTGCGGTGCATGTGCATGTGCATGTGCGTGCGTGCGTGTGCATGTATTGCGCGCGGAGGACGGAGCATTGTCGCGTCGCTCCGCAGTCGTGCATGCCGTAGCTTGTGCGCATGAACTGCCGGGACTGGGGGGGGCCGGTTCCGGGGTGGAGCCGCCGCCTGTCGGCGCGAGACGATGACGGACGGGCAGGCGGCTGATTACGGAGTACAATACGTGGTACATACTCTGCGGGCGAGGCTGCCGCCTTTGCGCGAGGCGGTTCGGCGGATTGCTGGAGCGGAGATGATTTTTTTGATTTTTTTTTGGGCTTGTGGGCTGGGAAGGCGGCGGCGGCTTGGCAAAAGTGCTTTTTCTTTGTGTGTGTGTGTGTCGTACGTGTGGTGTGCAAGTGAGATGTACTGTGATGAAACGCGGTATAATTAGGTCGGGTACGGAGGATATATGTGTGCTCCGCGCTCCGTGCTTGCAAGTCACGGGGTAATTTACATCAAGTGCCGCGTCCGACCCGGTGGGGCACGCTGGCGCAGGCGGTGGGTGGGTCGGCTGGTTGGCCGAAATGGAGGATCGAGAGGCCTGCAGGGAGCTGCAGATTTTTTTAATTTTTTGTGTCCCTCTGCAGTATAATAAGGTGAGACAGCGGTGGACATTTGCGGGAGCGAGACATGGAGACGGCGAGACAGCAAGGCAGAGAGACATGGATGCTCCACTGGCCCGAGACTTGCCGATGACACTCTCTGCATGGCGTATGGCGTGCATACTTGCATATAAGGGCATGTACGGAGTACATGCACGGCTTGACGCTGAGGAACTCTTCGCCACCAGAGGAATGGCTGCCCTGGCACTTGGGGAGTGCGAAGGGCGTCTCGGGGCGTAGACGACGTTTGTTGCCCGGCGTGCAGAGAATATCGATCCGGCCTACTCCCCGGGCCGAGTCCCGAAGCCAGCCCCGGCGCCCCCCCTTCCTCCCGTGGCGGTTGGTGGCAGGCAGGCGTGCAGCCGACCGTCCCAGCTGTGAGTTGCGAAGGCTGGAGACGTCGACGAGAGAGACGCAGGATACGCGGGGTGTCGATGGGATGGGATGGGATGGCGGCGAGCGGCCTCGACTCGTCGGATCGGAAGCTGGGAGTTTCGGCCGGGGTGGTGATGTTATCGACTCGAGGTCGAGGCAAGCAAGCAGGCAAGCAGACAAGGCGAGATGAGGGAGGGGCCGAGGAGCCTGTGCGACATTACCTCGATCAAGCGGCGCCTAGCAAGGGCTAGTACCAACGAGCCGGTAAGGTTGAATGGCCATCCATTGTTTGATGAAGCATCGACATGGGAACGGACGTGCCACAGTGCAGCTTGCAAACTGGACGTCTGCTCGGCACTGTGCTCGGGACCTTGGAACTTGGAAGCGGACGGCGGAGCAAGCCAAGGAGTTGGGCAACCGAAAAAGGGTTAGGGTTAACAGCGCAGCAATAGCAATAACTACCAGCACTTGGCGGCGGTGGAAAATGCGCGACCAACGCTCCGTCTGGTACGGAGCAGTGACCGAGTTTCTGGCCGTCCGCTGCAGCTGCAGCCTGGCTCCACCAATAAATGCACGGATCAAGGTTCAGCCCCTCCCCCTGTCCTGGAGGAGAGGGACAAGGCAAGAAAATAAAAATAAAAAGACGCAAGCAGGACACGGCAAGGGGGGTGGGTGTGAGTATGCAGGCTGGGAAGCGGCCTCGTGCATCTCGTCCTTTTTTTTTTTTGCCCCCTCGTTGCACGTGCACGGGGACGCAAGCAAGTGCGGGAGGCAAGGTCTTTGCATCAGACGGGCGTGTTCTGGAATCAGGAGAGCCCAGACCCAGCATGCACCAGACGGGGCAGTGTTGGATCGCCGCTTTCCCGGTATGGCTGCTGTGGACTTTTTTTTTTAAAAAAAAAAAACACAAAAGAAAACGAAAAACAAAAGAAAACAGCAGCAAGGAGGGACCCGGCACGCCGCACACTTACGTACGTCAATACTGGCTTGCTGGAATCGGCGGCCAAGGCAAAGGCAGGCTTGAAAAAGGATAAAACATGGGGTGGTCGGGTGTTTCGTGTGTCGCGGGGCGAGGTGGGAGTTTGGGCTGCGTTGGCTAGTTGCTCGCTAGCTGTCATTCATCATGTCATCGGATCGACGGGCGCGTTTGTGTAGTATTTTATGCCGGCCACCGTGGTCCACGGCCCACGGTCCGCGGCACGGACACTTGGCGATTTATGCACGCACGAGAACCGGGGCGCCACCTCCACCGGATGCCAGGGCCTTCCGTCTCTGTGGCCTGTGGCCTGTGGCCTATGTGTGGCCTGGCTGCCTGGCTGCCTGGCTGCCTTGCCTGGTTGTGCCTGGGCAGATGGGCCAGACAGAGAAACCAAAGGCAAAGAGGGGAGGGAGAGAAGAGCCATCGACGGAAGCCCTTGGAGTCGTCATCCATGTTAAGGTTTCGCGGCTTGCCAAGCTGCGCTGCTCGCCTCGACCAGCTCGACGGAAAAATCACAAGCAACAAGGTGAAGGGTGAAGGAGCCATGTCACGCAGAGTGCCATTTTCCATTTCCCAATTTCCAATCTTCATTCTCCATTCTCCGTCCCCACACATGCTCACGACCCACGACCCACGACCCCACGACCCACGACCACGACCCCTCGACCACGACCCACGACCATGCTCGTCCACCGTCCACCTCCACATGCGTCGATGCTAACATGCAACTCCGGCCTCGCACTGGAGATGGGGCGCAGATACCCGCGTCAAGGCTAGCTTGCCAATTGCCTTTGGCCGTCTCTTTGCCTCGCCTGCAGAGTGCGTTGGGCTGCTGCGTTGTAATGCTCCAGATATAATAGGATTCCACGCCCCCGGAGTCATGAAACCCACCCCCGGATTGTTTCTGATCTTGTGAGAGAAAAGGCCAATATCCCCTCGTCCGTTTTTTTTCTTTGCTTGTCCTTTTTGCCCGCCTGCTTTGGCATCAATCGGCAATCTCCCCACTTCCCCTTGGACCATTTCCGCTCTTGGGGAATATTCGACTCGACGCCGTTTACACGAAGCAACGCACCGGCGGCCGGCCCCCTTTTTTTTTCTTTTTCTCTTCTCCTTTTTCTTTTTCCTCTTTTTCTATTTTTGTTTTCTAAACGTGGATTGGACCAACGGCCACCAGACGACGAACCCATTGCGTCACACGGCAGCAACGTCTTCTGCCGCAACCGGTCTTGTGTGTTTCTTCGTGTTCCTCGAATCATCATCATCATCATCATCATCAACACTACTCCTTTCCGACGCGCGGGTGCCCAATTGCCAGGCTATTCAATGAGAGCCCACGACGGCCAACACACGCCCGGGAGCAGAATACTGGCGCCATTTCAAGGTTCAAGAAACATCTAGCATTGGGTGCATCTGACTCGCGTCGCGCCAGCAAAACGGCCCACGGCTGCATTCGCATTCCAACGGCAAGCCACTACATAAACCTCGAGTCGTGGAACTGGAATATATTTTCATTCTTAAGAGAGGCGAGAGTGCCCCTGCGGCTGAGATTGTTGAAATCACTTCATCAGCGCCAACGACGGCCAGAAAGAGCTGAGCCGTAGCAGCCCGGCCTCTGGCATTCCGGGCAATTTCTTCTTCAGGGCCACCAACAAGGACCGACGACGAGTTGGGAGAGAGAGCAAGGAAAATTCACAATGGCGTCAGAGCCAATCAAGGACGGCGCTTCGCCGGCCTCGTCGCAGTCAGACTCGGGGGACAAGAGCAACGGCAAGAAGAGAGCCACCGGCGACGATTCCAACAGTCCGCACAAAGTGACCAAGCGAAGAGCCGCCCGGGCATGCGCGTCGTGTCGGGCGCGAAAGGTGCGGTGCGACGTGGTTGAGGGAGCGCCGTGTGGGAATTGCCGCTGGGACAACGTTGAGGTGAGTTGAGCGGGTTTTGCCCTGGACGGCAATTGCTGTCTGCTTTTTATTTTTGTTTCATTTTTTTCGTGCTTCTTGGTCGTCACAACGGTCCATCTGCCTGCCAGTTGAAACCTCGCTAACCTTTTCTCAGTGCATTGTGCAGGAGAGCCGCCGGCGAAAGTGAGTAGACAGAACGCTCGTCCCGCCTTTGATTTGCCCCGGTTGCCTGGCGTCTGGCCTGAGCGTCTGGCCTGGCGCTTGGGACCCCGGGTACCCGCTTCAACCGCCTTTACCGGGCCTTGGCGCCACTGGGCTGGGCACTGGGCGCTGGGCCCAAGGCTCCATCCGTCGTCTCCACGCTCGGTGCGCCAGAGCACAACCTTCAGTGGCTGCACAGGCCGTTGAAGCACCGAGTGCGGATGCGGAGATGCTCCAGACATCATGGGGCAGACTGGAGGCTCAGAGCCAGCAGGCCGACTCGAATTTCGCCGCCGCCCCAGAATTTCCCGCTTCCAGAGTCGTGTCGTGTCGTCCAAGCTGACCCGAAGTCTTGAAATCTCCAGAAAGAATTCTGTCGCCGCCCCCAGCGCCGTGGGCCCAGCCAGCAGCGGCTCAGCCGAGGCACAACTCCGCGCCAAGGCCACCGCAGCCTCAGCGTCCATGCAGCCCACCAGCGCCATGGCCACGCCGCCGCTTTCCCTGACCAACCCCGACTTTGCACCCCGAGCCGGCAGCGTCACTGCCTTTCCGTCCCACAGCCCCGATGGGGCGGCCCCCTTGCTGCCTAAGAACGGCCTCGACGGCCACGTACCGCACATGCTCTGTAAGTGGTTTACACGACTAGTGCCGCACTCCTTGTTCCGCACTTTCCTCTCTCTCTCTCTCTCTGTTTATTCTTTTTCCTTTTTTCCTTTTTTTCCTTCCCGCCCCGGTCGTCTGCCATGGTGCCAGTTTGGTAGTGCGCCCGCTGGGATGAGTTGAGTTCCTCGTCCAGGCTTGCCCGCCGTAACGGTGTGGACTGGCAGTCCCAGTCCTCCTTCACCCCTTCACCTCGCTGCCGGTGGGCACCACGGGACGTTCTGTACACGAAACGAACCCGGATGGTCTTGGATAGGCACCCGCAACGGACGGCTGTTCCGCGCCGACTCTCCGCATCCAAAGCCCACTGGCCCCACCTTCCCCAACCAGTCTCCTCTGCGGGGGGCCCCACATTATTAACATGACGGCCCCCTGTTCACATGTGAATTGGCTTAGTACGCCACTTTTTCTTGTTGCGGAAGGCAGCCTAAAAAAAACCCCAACAATAAAAAAAAAATCCCAATGTGAAAAAGACTCACTCAAAAAACTGCAAGCTGACCGCATCCCAACTCTGACAGATCAACGGTCCGGATACCGCCAAGCCAGCGTCGTCAGCCAGGTTCGGCGCCCTTTCGTGTTCCCACGTCGCTCCCTCACTCACTCCCCAGCCCGGTTTCTAACACAAAGAGTCGGATTCTAGACCTCCTCATGCTATGGAAGCGGCCGCACCGCACAGTTTCTCAACTCGCTCGAACTCCCCGATGCCGGATCCCAGCTCCCCGCGTTTGTCAGGCCGCTGCCGGCCAAGATCGCGCCCGAGGATGTGCAGTATCTCGCGCTCAAGGGCGCCCTTACGCTGCCCAGCCTCGCGCTCCAGAGTGCTCTCCTGCAGGGCTACATCGAGTACGTCTATCCGTACATGCCGCTGATTGACCTGCACCACTTCTTGAGCATTGTCGACCGCCGGGATGGCGTCAACGGCCAGACGAGCTTGCTGCTCTACCAGAGCATCATGTTTTCGGCCACGGCGTTTGTGGACATGAAGTATTTGAGAGACGCGGGTTTTTCGTCGAGGAAGGCGGCTAGAAAGGCCTTTTTCCAGAAGACACGGGTACGTCTTGGGTTCCCCCCCCTTCATCTAGACCTCTGTTTACATTTCCTCCACTCTTCTTCGCCTTGACGAGAGGGGCGTGCCGTCATGAGCACCCTTGATTTTTTTTCTTTTTTTTTTTCCCAAACCCACCCGACTGACAGACAGATGACCAGCTCCTGTATGACTTTGACTACGAACAAGACCGCCTCGTTCTTGTCCAGTCTCTGATGCAAATGACATACTGGTACGAGACGCCCGACGACCAAAAGGACACCTGGCACTGGATGGGCGTGGCCATCTCCCTCGCACACACCATCGGCCTGCACCGCAACCCTGGGTCAACGTCCATGTCGACGTCCAAGCAGCGTCTCTGGAAACGCATATGGTGGTCGTGCTTCATGCGGGACCGCCTCATTGCGCTGGGCATGCGCCGCCCGACGCGGATCAAGGACGAGGACTTCGACGTGCCCATGCTCGTGGAGAGCGACTTCGACATACAGGTTCTCGCCGAGGGCATCAGCGTCGTCCCTCCAGAATGCACACTCGTGCGAGACGTCGGGATGCAGCGCGAGCTGGCCGCCATGTGCATCTCCAAGGCGAGGCTGTGTCTCTGCATCAGCCACATGCTCAAGACGCAGTACTCGGTGCTCATCCGCGACAAGATGAAGCCCGAAAACACGACAAACAGCACCATGATGCTGTTCCCCAACAAGCAAATGGACAATGTGGACAGCGTCAACGCGGTCGACCTCGAGCTCGGCGCATGGGCTGCCTCGCTGCCAGACGTCTGCCAGTACCGGCCCCTGAGCGCCGTCGACGTCGAGGAGGGCCGGTCGACCGTCGCCGTGCACCGGACGCTGCTGCACATGGTCTTCCACACCACCGTCTCGGCCCTCCACCGTCCGCAGTTCCTGCCGTCATCGCCCACGCAGGCGCCGACCACGTCTCGCCAGGTCCAGGAGATGTCCCGCCTGCGCGTCCGCGACGCCGCCGCCCAGATCACGCGCATGGCCACGGAGCTGCAGCGCCTCCGGCTGGAGAAGTTTCTGCCCACGACGGGCGTCACCGTCATCCTGCCCGCCATGATCATCCACCTGCTCGAGATGAAGGCGCCGTCGTCGCAGGCCCGGGACCGCGCCACCCGCGGCTTCCGCCAGTGCATGCGCGTCATGGAGAAGCTGCGCGAGATCTACGCCGCCGCCGACTACGCAACGGGCTTCCTCGACGCCGCCCTCCGCAAGGCCGCCATCGACGTCCGCACCGCCGCCGCCGCCGCCGCCGCCATCGCCACCACCGGCAACAGCATGGCCGGCCACCACCAGCAGGCCCTCTCGGCCGCCAAGCCCGACCTGCCAGCCGAGTTCACCAGCGCCGCCGCCGCCGCCCAGACGACGCCTCCCCCGGACAACAACCTGCCCTACATGGCGGCCCCGGAGGCGGTCCTCCTCACCGCCGCCGACTTGGACAAGGTCGGGCCCGCCGTCATGCCCACGTGCATGCCGCCGCCGCCGCCGGCCACGATCAACGCCGCGGCCCTCGAGCTGTCGACCAACTCGCCGCCCCAGACCGACTTTGACTCGGCCCAGCCGACGCCCAGCGCGAGCGGCCAGTCGGAAGCGCAGCTCGTCGACCACGACACCATGGACCTTGACTTTATGCAGGGCCACGACGAGTTTGACTGGAACGCCGTGGCCGGCACCGAGTTTGACGTCGACCAGTGGCTGCAGTTCCCTGACGCGGGGGCCGGTTCCGTTTCCAGTTCCAGTTCCAGTTCCGTCTCGGCTGCCGCGTCTGCCCCTGCTTCGGCCCCGGCTTCGGCCTCTGGTTCCCGTCCCGACGGCGGCGCCGAGGACCTCCCCCCCGCCGCTGCCGGGCTGCTGTTTGACACATGTAGCGCCAGCGCGGAAAGATTGATGGAGGAGACGCTGGACCTGGCGGCGCTGGACAACGACGGCGACGTGAGCATGGGCTTGGGCCTGGGCCTGGGCCTGGGCCTGGGCGCTGCCGAGGTGGCGCGGCTGGAGGCTGGAGTTGTGTGAAAGCGGGTTGGTAGGCTGGACACGAAAGGGGGGGGGGGATGATGAATGATCGGCCATGGCGGTGCATTTGCGGCGTTTTTACGGAGTCAGGCTGGGGGAAACTGGGTGTGAGTGAGTGCGGGCAGGGCATGGGAACGCGTAGTGCGGAGCACCTTGTAACGTTAATGCGAGTTGCAATTGGGAACGGGGATTCGGGGGGTTCCTGACCGGGCAGGTGAATATTCGGTCAGGCCAGGCCAGTCAGTTCAATGTTACGTACGGAGTACCATCTACGGATCGGTATCGGCATCGGCGGGTGGTGCAGCCGCAGACGCCTTTTGTAGCTTGACGACTTCTTGCTAGATCAAAGGACGCAGTGCCGCCTGGCGCATGCTGCGCGTCAATCTCGCGTGCGCCGGATCATGCAGGATCCCGCACGCACGTACGTAGTTATTTTCCGACTCCGTACCTATTCTGTGCGTGCGTGTGCGAGCGCATCCACGACCCGCCTGCGCACCCCGGAGCCGAGGTGGCGTGCTGAATGCTGAACGGTGTTTTGTGCGTGGGAGGGAGGGACGGCACGCCAGGCGGCTCCTGGACGGGGCCTATGGTCGGACAGCGAGCCAGCCAGAGGAGCCGGCGACCTGGCGTGGGCGTTGATGGCGGCGAATCACTGAAGCGAGAGCGAGAGCGAGAGCGACAGCGAGGGCGCCTGGCGTGGCCGCTCCTCCTTTTTGTCTCCCGACTGTTTTTATTTATTTCTCTTCCCCTCCCCCTAATCCGGTTGGCCTTTGCCGGACCTTCTTTTGTGTCTGGTTCTGGTCGTGGTTCTGGTTCTGGTTCTGGTTCTGATTCTGATTCTGATTCTGACTCTCCCATTTCGTTTTCTGCCTGGATTTCTTGGCTTCAACCGGCACACATTCGCTCATTCGCTCATTTGCCCACTCGCCCGCTCACTTTCATACGCTTCTTGAAGCAGCAGCACGCTGTCCTGATCTGGCTGCCATCTGCTCACTTTTCCATCGGCGTCTTTGTTCCCCGACTTGGAGCCACCAATCGTTGCGCCCGTCCCCCGTCGCCTTGCTGAATCATCAGCACTCGAGACGACTTGCCAGCCAACAAACGACTCGACTTTTGGGCCTCCTCCGCCTGGCAACACGGCGGCCCGAGACCTCGGTGCTCGCCTGTCGAGGGCTGACCTGCTGTTTCTGCTGCGCCCTCGTCCTTGTGTCGTGTCTGGGGTTTTTGTGTCGGGACGGAGCATTGTGCATGCACGCCGTCTCTCTCGCGCCTGCCTGCCTGCCTGCCTGCCTGCTTCCTCCAGCAAACAAAACGACACCACGCCCATGCCCACGCCCACGCCCACGCAGACATCGCACCAGTGACCCTTTTCTGCCCCGTCGGGCCGTGCATCGTCAACCTCGCCTTGGCCCTCCTCAGAGAGCACTCGACTATGTGCATCGATATTTCCATTCGCATCGACATTGCCATCTCCCCGGGGTCGTGAACTGACCATGCTGCCCTCGCGTCCTTGCTGAATTGCAGAGGTCATCGATCCGTCGCCACCATTGCTGCCATCGACCACACGTGCTCGACAAGACGACATGTCCGACTCGCCTTTCCGCCTCAAGCCCAAGCGGCTCTCTCTCGTCCCGCAATCGCCCGCCCGACCTCGGCCGGACGACGACATCTTCTCCCATCTGAGCCCAAACACAGCCATTGCAGCCTTGTGTTCGGGCAACGGGCCCTTGCGAGCCTGCCTAGACGGCGCGTCTGCTGCTGAGAGAGACCTCGCCATGCGAGCGGCGCTTGCTTCCCAAAGAGTATGCGAATGGACTGACGAGCTTTCCGAATGGAAGTGGCCCGTCGAAAACGGCTGTGCTGGCTTTGTGAAACCCCGCAGCACACTGCCAAGACTATCGTTCCACGTCAACGCACCACACATTGATGAACGCGAGTATATCGGCTGCCTGCCTGCCCGAGACGTGGCTCTGTATAGGCAGAGAATTGCAGAGATACACGGACATGTCGACGATTTGGCGCTGGAAGAGATCAAGACCCAAGTCCTTACCAACCATATCCTCCCCCTGTCGAGACCGAATACGCCACTGTCAATATCCCGCAACGGACTACCCTCCACAAATGCTTACACCAAGATGGAAGACCTGTCCGCAGTTGTCACGACAATCGTCGTCCAGATGCTCCCCAACCTCTCCAGACTCGACCAACTGCTGCGGATATGGAGCTGCCGCTTAGATGTTCTGCAACGTGTCCCGCCCTTGCTCTACGCGCTCGAGGATGCCGAGGCTGGAGTCAAGGCTGGTTGGGCCGCCATTTCCAAGCCTCTCAGGAGGTCAGCTCATGTCGACGGGAAAGGGGCCGTCCTCCAGAAGCCGACACTGAACCTTGCTGACTTTAACGTTATGAACAAAGTCCTTGTCGACAAGGTCGCGGCTCCTGGCAGAGCATTGGATTACATGCTTGATACTTTGGAGGGAATGGACGACACCCTCCCGGATACCTGGTTGGAGCGCATGGAGGCCGTTGAGCGCAGCTACAGCGAGTGGGTGGCTGCTTGCGAGAGGAAGATCCGTGAAACAGAGTGGTCCAAATCAGCACAAGGACAAACTTTCTTCACATCACCCTCACCACAAGCGCCCAGGGAGGTCGCCGATGGCATGTCTTCCGAATCGAGCGAGCTTTTCGGAAATGATTCTGGGATCGCCATCAAGTCACCGGTTTATGACAAGTCTGATGGTACATTCACCATCCCTGTCGACACGTCGCTTGCCATCAGTGGCAATGCACCCCAACTGCCGGCCAATGGTGGCCTGTCCAGCCCGGGTGCCGGAATGTCGCAGTACAATCGAGACCAAGTCCCCAGGACACCGTCTGACCCGGGTTCCTTTGATTCCGAACTAACGCGTGAATCTTCCACCGAGGCCGACGAGTCGAAATCTGTTGCTAACAAGAGTTCGTCCGTGGAGCACGACATGTCAGGAATTGCTAGGGCCATGTCGCCCGTGGATGAAGAAGAGGAAGGAGACGAAGCAGATCTTCCTGCGCTCCAAAATCGCACCACACGTCATAGCAACTCTTCAGAAGACTATTCGATGATGCATGGAGATGGACACATGGGCCGTTTTGATCTTCTAACGAGTGACTTGCCGGAAGTATCCGCGTCTCCCCCAGTGCCTCGGGATCGGATCCGCGAGGCCCAATTTGTTGACGACAGCCCTCCCAGCTCTCCTCCACTTCCTCTAGGCGACACGGGGGACTCTCCGTCACCGAGTGGATTGCTCGACAGTCCTGTCATTCTACCAGGTCCTGAAGATGATCGATCAGTGTTTGACAAGACCCTCGCTGACGGCTCGTTCGTCGACGATTTCGACGATTCCATGTCGGTATCCGAAGTTGCCGGGCCCACGTATCGACGAGAAAGCACTGGGGACAAGCAGCTGCGTCAACAGATCAGCGAGATCATCGAGTCAATACCAGCCAAAATCAAGCTGGCCGCCGAGACCCCTGCTGTCAACCTGAACCCTCCCGACTTACAGTTGCCTCGGATAAAGAAGGAGTCATCCAAGGAGATGTTTAAAAGGAGCACATCTGGCCTGTCGTCTGGCACTGCGACGCCCTCCTTCACTCTGTCCCCGGCAAGAAACACACGTCTGCGTGCCGCTAGAGGCCAACGGGAAATAAAGGTCTATCATCTATCCCGTTCTACCGGCGAACCGCCCATTAAGCTCTTCATTCGATGCGTTGGTGAGCACGGTGAGCGCGTCATGGTCCGCGTTGGTGGCGGGTGGGCCGACCTGAGCGAGTACTTGAAGGAGTACGCCAGCCACCACGGGCGCCGGTCGGCCGGGAAAGAAAAGGCCGCCAAGATTGAAGTCCAAGATGTCCCGCGCGGCTCCACACCATCTGCGCCGGGGACGGGATCCAGCCCACCAAACCGTCCAGCCTCGGCCGCCGCCGTCTCGTCCGAGCACTCACCCGTCACGCCGCTTAATATTCGCAAGACGAGGAGGAGCATTGGTGCCGCGAACAGCGAGCTGCCGAAGTTGTGGCCCAAGACGCCGGCCCCGGCGACGCATCCTACCGATACGCCGTCATCAGAAGAATCAACCCGCTCTAGACCGGGGTCTCGGCTCAGCTGGTTTGAAGACGACGGCTCTTTCCTTGGCCTTGCCGGGCCCACAGGCAAGAAGGTTGAAATGAGCGAAGAGAACAAGGCTTGGGTAGAGAGTGTCAAGGAGAAGGTTCGCCAGGTCAGTGGTGAGAGGAGGATACCTCCACCGGAGGAGAGGAGTCGATTCGGCGATTTGGGCAGAGTTGGCGGCACCAAGAGGTTGTTTCGAAAGGCGGCTGAGCTGGGGTCGCAGGGCAAGAGGTGAAGAAGGCATTGTCAGACCGCCGTGCCCCCGGCTTACACGGGAAAAAGACGAGAGAGCATTGTTATTGGATTGCGCAACGCAACTTTGAGCAGAGACGCACCCGTACTCGTACTCGTGCTTGCTATACCCGCGGTCATCATAGCGGCCGCAGCTTTGGTCTATCGGGTAGTTGTACATTATAGAGATACAGGAGGAGCGGCAGCAGCAGCAGCAGCAGGGAGTCTTTGTCATTGTGTGTTTTTTTGAAGCTGTGTTGTTTGCGGTTTGTCAAGCTTGATGACGTGAGCGTGACGTGAGTATAAGGGATGCCATGCCATTTCATGATGTGTCTAGGTTCTTTCACGTGTCGTTGCTGTGTGCGCCCCTGCGGGGGCGGCAACTACACATGATGGATGGGTGGGTGGGACGGGGACGATGCCCGTCTCTGATCTACAGCAAGGCATCCTCGTCTCATTACATAATTTGAACTTTGTGCGCGTGCTCAGAAAACTTATCAAATACTTCTCCTTTATATTTACTAGAGTATGTAATAACATACTTTTCGAAAAAGGGTAAAACGTAATTTTTCAAAGCCACGAGACTCGTCAAAAGACGGCTTGAGCGTCTTCTCAACTTTGACCGGGTACGTACATGTCATGGACCAGGCGAGCAAACTACCAACCTTGACTGCGTGGACTCTCGTCTCCAGATGATGAGCAAGCACCACGACCGTGCCCACGCGAAAACGACGTCTGCTCTAGAGCTCGCTCGGCGAGCCGCACCGCCCAGCCTGCCACATCTCGACCGACCTGACCGTCATGCCGCGGTCGGCGCCGTCGCCCCAGGTCGGCAGCCACCGGGCCGCAGCGTCCCAAAAGGTCCACTGGGCGTTTTTGGCGCCGTCTATCCAGGGCTTGTCGCCGACGTGGTCCCTGCAGGAGCGAGGAGCAGTGAGCGGAGGAGAGGCGCGCCAAGAAAGGGGGGGGGGGGGGGGGGTCTTGGAGCCGACGGCGACGTTGAGGATCAGGTAGAAGCGCTGGTCGAAGGGGGCGTTGCCCGTGGACGAGTTGGACATGGCCCAGGGGTTGGCCAGCAGGGTCTGGTTCTCGGCCATGCTGGCGAAGCGGCCGAGCTCGTAGAGGGGCCGGTCCTTGTCGAAGCCGACAAACATGATTTGGTGGGCGCGGTTGTCGATGTAGAAGTACATGTACTTGGGGGTCCACTGGATGCCGAACCTGTGGAAGGACTTGGAGAAGTCGCCGCGGCGGAGCATCTTTGCGTCCGTGGTGCGCCAGTAGCTGTCGTCTTTGGCGGTCGGGCCTGTTTTCGACCGGCGGTCAGCTGCTGATATGCCGTCGGCCCAGCACACCAGGCTTTGGCTTCTGTTGCCGAGCAGAGGGTTTTGAGGGATGGCGGAGTGAGTGAGCGAGAGGGAGGGAGAGAGCGGCGAGTGCCACGGCTTGCTTGCTTGCTTGCTTACCCCAGTGCAGAGTGCTGTAGTAGTAGTTTCGGCCGCCCTCGGGGTAGGACCGCGCGTTGCCCCTGGATTCCATGATGTCGATTTCGCCGCTGCGAGGCCAGTCGCCGTAGGTTGAGCCCTCGGGCATCATCCCTTGACGTCGTGACGGGAGGTTTCCTTTTGTCAGATGGGGGTTTCTGGGAGAGACGGAGAGGCGGAATGACATACAGATGGCGGGCCAGATCCAGTCGCCCTTGGGGAGCCTGGCAACGACTTCGACTCTGCCGTAGCGGATGCTCTTCTTGCCCTTTGTCGAGAGGCGGGCGGAGCGGATGGGGGGGATCATGGTGCCCTTTTGGGGGTCCGACGTGATTATGCACGACGCGTTGGCGTTGTTGCTGGTGCAGCTGCCGTCCTTGGTCAGGTCGAGCGTGTAGTTGGCGAAGAGGTCGGCATTGGTGATGGGCGTGGTCTCGTTGGTGAGGGTCGGCACAATGTGCAGGCCGTCCGAGTCGACATACGAGTTCTTGGGGTCTGTCGTGGTCCAGTCGAAGCTGCCTGTGCCGAAGCCGTCGAGCTGCACCTCGTGCGACCAGACATCCTTGTTGAAGGTGCTGAAGTGGTCTTCGTAGATGAGGCAGTACTGAGCAGTGGTTTTCGTGTTGGTGACTTTATTTTGGAGGAGACGAAAAAAGGGGGGGGGATATATGTCTATCGGCTTACATCTCCGTCTCGGTAGGGCCAGACGAGCAAAACGCAGGTAACGCCCGAGAGGACAAGGCCGAGCAGGATGAAGCCCCTCACAATCCAGTTGTTCCATCTCGTCTTGTTCATGGCTGGGTCAGAAAGCCATGGCTTCTCGAACTCGCCGCGGAGGCGGTAGCTCTTGAACCTCCGGCGGGACGCGATGTCGAGCGATGAGTAGTCGCGCGTGATGACGGACGACGGACTGCCCGGAGCATCCAGGGCCGATGAGGTTGCGCCGGAATCAGCCTTGGGTGGCTTGCGCTGTGAGGGCGGCGACTCGCCTGCTGGCGTGTGCGGAATGTTGTCCATGTTTATTCTTGCAAGGTCTTGACAATGAAATGTGCCCTTCTGTCTATTGTAGAGTCTGCCAGGGTGTTTTGATTGCATGTAGAGCTTATCTGCTCCGAGTACGCTGCTGTGTCCCAGACGAACCCTTTCTTCAAGGACGGCGTCAACGAGGGCAAGTATTGGATGGGAAGAATTTTCAACGGCCAGAAGAAGAGCAAGAGTTACCCCATCAAGCTCAAAGGAACACCGTGATGGTAATTTGCAGCTCCCCATCTTGCAACACCACGAGTCTCGGGCAGCTGCGGGCGTCAACGCAGCGACGATAACATGGCATCAAGACTCGGACCTCGCCCCAGGTAAGTAGTACTGTATGTCCATCGCAACTAGTGGTATTCCCATGCAACTACTACTTTCAGCCGCTGTCGAGTTCTTTTGCTTCCCTAGGCTTCTCCTGATTGGCGCCGGGTCCCCTGCTCCTTGTGAGAAACTAATGCAGGCAAAAGGGTGGCGCCGTCCACATACCTAGTGTACTTGAACGACGGCGCCCTTGTCGGTATCGAGTCGACTTCCAGGGCGGGTCAATTGTCCGCCGGTTTCTCAGCTTCTCAAGGGAGCCCTTGCGGCCGGCCGTCGAGGGTCATGACAAACGGCAGGGAGCCACCGTTGACCTGAGCAAGGCGAGAGTTGCATGCTCGCGTATGCAGCGAGGGCGGCGTTGGGCTGACCATGCCGACATGTGCGCATGTACCCACACAGTCAGTGTGCCCCGAGGCGTGGCCCTGCCTGCGGCATGGGCTGGTCTATTCTTGGGAAGAAGCGAGACACGGTTGAGTGACGGTATACGCGGTGAGTATCAGTTGACGTTGGCAGCAGAAGGGCGTTGTCAGGTGGCGTCGATGCGAGAAAGCGTCGACGCTGAACAGCAACATTGCAGAATTCCAGATTCTCCACGATCTCTTGGTTTCAGGGGTTTCGTTTCCTCCCGCCCAGAGGGACGTGCCGGGCGTGGTGGTTTGCTAGTTTTTACCGCCAGTGTCATGAGCACAATTACGTTCCCATGGAGCGCCTGCCGACGACGCCAGTATCCTAGGACCTCGAGACAACCGCCAATGCAGGTTTTCCATGACGGGAGCTGTGTTGTATGTATGCACGGTACGGATTGTGTCGAGTCCCCGAGATCTGACGCCAAATGTCATGACACACACCTTGCCGACAATGCTAGCTGTGACAGCCGGACAGGGGTGAGGATGACGACGATGATGATGACAATTGTTGTTCTTTATTGTTTTTGGTCTCCTGGTCCCGGCCCGTGGCATCCTGGTAGCCACCGTCCCCGTCTCGTGCCACGACGACCGTAGACTAGCAGTGGGTGGTAAATTTGCAGGACAGGATGGAACTTTGAAGGGGTGGTGTAGTCAGTCGTGCAGATTGCAGAATCTACAGCATGTGGCAACGGCTATTCGGCCACGACTGACGCTTTGCGCCTGATAAGTAGTCGGACTAGCCTCGTTCGAGGGACGGGAGATGGTCCAATGTCAGAAGTCAAATACATGGACGTTTATTGCCTCCCGGCCGTAGTCCCCGAATTCGCCGTCTCCTCTTTGTGGTCGAAACTGTCGAGTCTCTACTGGAACGACCGGCTGCCAGGGAAAAGCTCTAGAGGCTAAAATGTGCGCGGCATGTCATGGTCCCGAGGGAGCTGAAGAAGGCGCAAGCGCTGGCAGTGCGCAGAAACCCTCAGCTGCAAGGAGATCGCTTGGTGGCGAGATTGCTGGATAGCGGATAGCAGATAGCAGACAGCACTGCTGCTCCTGGTTCCTGGCACAATCTTATCATGTCATGATGCTCGCTCGCTCGCTCGCTCCCCTCCCCCCATCGTCATGCGCAATGTCATTCTACCAAAAGGGCAGGAGGCTGCGGTCCGTAATCGAAAGCGAAGCGGCCCAATGCCGCGATAAAGCGCGTGGGCAACGTAGGGAGTACTCCGTATGCGAAACGAAGACGTTTTGGATCGAGGCAACAGCTGAAAGGATGTCAACCCAACTTGTGAATGCTACCAGTCCACGGGGACGAGTGGGACGCAGAGGTTCTGGGTTGATAAACCCTGATGTCGGAGCATGTAACCTCGATTGCGTCGCGCCCCCGGTCTCGTATTTGGCTGTCGCCGGCAGCAGCGACGCAGAAAAGTCCAATTACCCGCTACAAGCCTTTTCTGCAGCATCGACAATGACAGATGGTTATCCTTGCCGGCAGAGTCGCATTCTTTTTGGAGGGGGGAAGGGGGGCTGCCCAGCTCCGACGCGTTGCGTGCCAGGCCAGCCACTCGACAATATCAACACTGAAAGCGCGAGAGACGAGTCAGCAGTCGGTTCCGCGGCGTCGAGAAGCTCGAGCTTGATGATTTGCTTTTTTGGAAGATGCGCGGGACATTGGCAGGCTTGGGCGAGAAACGGACCAGGGTGGAAACGGGAAACGGGAAACGGGAAATGGAACAAGGGAGATGGGAGGCGGGAGGCGAGAGGCGGAAGGCGGAAGGCGGCTTTGCCACGGGCGGGCTGCTGTACATGTGGCTGAGCTGTGGATCAATTGATAACGATCTGTTTCTGCGCCGCGCCTTCCAAGTTGGGGGCTGCCGATTGACTTGTTTGGCATTGGCATCGACATTGTTGACCATCCGGACGGACCCACGGTTGGGATGCATACAGAATAATGGCCGGTGGTGCATTGAGATGCATCTCCTCCCGAGTCGACTTCCCTCTGGCCCCGTGGCCGCCGGCTGGCATCGTTGACCGGCCGCCTGCCCGTCGAGTTCTGCCTTGGCCTAAGCAAAATTGCACATTGGGCTCTGCAGGACCTCGCATGGATACGACAACGCCCGCATCAACGTTGAAACGATCCAGGGACTTGGTCACGGTGGGACGGGCCCGTCGGGAGCCCCGTCTGGATCTGCTTCAGCCTAGGCCCGTTGCTTCTTGTCTTGTGGCATCGTCGGGCCCTTGTCGCAGATGAAGCTGGTCGTGATGGCTTCCTTGTCGGGAAGCCCGCAGCCCGCCCAGTCGGCGTACGGAGCAGGTCAGCAGTGTGTTATGGCGAGGCGAGCTGCCCTCTGTTTTACCACTCGTCTAGATCCTAGAGCTGCGGACATATATTGCTCCGTCGGCACCCCCGGCTTGTCTCGTTGTACGAATGCACAGCTGGCGGACCATCAAGCCCGGGACCAGTCTGTACCGACATACGAATCCAGAGAGGGAAATATTCAAGTGCTTCTTCTTGTCCCCGAGGATACTTCTGCTGACAATGCTTGTTGTTACCGATTGGGCTTGGGCTTGGGCTTGAACAATTCTCCCAAATTACACTCTGCGAAATCTCCCCAAAGAGACACCATCCGGAGACGCAGCCCCGTCGTTTTGGCTAACAAGGCCTGGAGTCTCGCAAACTGCTCGCCGTGTGTTTCTTTGTATTTCTTGTCTCGTTCTACATCTTATTTCGTCTTGTATTCCTTTTCAAGCCGTGCCCATAGCTTCTTTCTCGCCCTAGAATAGGGCCGTTCATGGGGGAAAATGGATTCTTCCGCAACCATCTCGGCCCACGGTGTTGACGACTCGATGCCGCGAAACAGGTCGTTCTGCACAATCTCTGCGATCTCCATCGACTCTTCTGCCCGAAGATCCGGCCAGGACTCCCCCTACAACGCCAATTATCACGATGACTTTCGCTTCAGAACGGTAAGCCAACAAGCACGGTTCCTTTGCCCCCGAGGCGAGACGCCTTCTGACAGTCCGACAGATGGTCATGTACCTGCATAACAGAGCCGTGGCCAGCGGCTGGATTCCTCCCGAGTCCATCCGGTCTCAGGAAGACTGCTCCGGCGTGCTCTTGCGAAGATCTCGCGGCAACTACATGACTGCCTCGCAGCGAGTCAACCCTACTCTTCTCGGCGCCGTAATCCGACTCAATCTCAACGTGGCCGTCACCATGCGCCCGCAGATGCTCTACGGCATCCTCGCCTCGCTGACGCCGGGCCAGACGGATCTGAAGTTCAAGGACGGCTCTCAGATCCAGGTCCTTGATTCACTGGCCTTTGCGCAGCCTGCCACCGTCAAGAAGTTCCAGTACGCCTGCGTCTTTAGACAGGAGCGCCTGATTCTCGTCTGGCACGATGACCTGGCCAACATTGTCCCTCAGGCCACTCATGTAGAGGAGAGGCTTCTTGCCTGGGTATGAGACTCCCCTCCTTGCCAAACAGCAACGTGCGGGTACAAGACACGGCCGAGGGACTAATCTTTCTGACGGCAGGTATGGGGAGAAGCAAGACTGCCGGCCAACATCCTGCACGTGCCCAGCCGCGCCCCGTCCATCTTGTACGGCTCCGGCATATCCAGCCCCATGGGAACGGCGACGCCAGCCGCGGGCATCACGACGCCGGGTCTCCTGACGCGCACCAACAGCAGCGACGACTTTTCGGACAAGAACGCCGCCATGGAGCGGCCCGAGTCCGTCGCGAGGCCCGTCGCGCGCCCGTCGGCCGTCTTCATCGGCTGCGCCATGTGCCTGTCCCTCTGCCTCCTGTGCGGCGTCTACATCGGCAAGCTGGTGACGGAGTGCATCCTCGCTAACGACTGGACCAGGCTGGCGCTCATCTTCCCCGTGCCCCTGCTCATGTGCGTCTCTCTGTTCTTCTTCCAGGTCATCTTCACCAACATCTTCCAGATGATTGGGCCCATCGGAGGCGTCACCACCAACTCGCGCTACTTTTCCGCCCACAAGCCGTGTCTGAGACGCGCCTACGCCGACGGCTTCCTGCCCCCCAAGGTCACCATCCAGATGCCCGTCTATAAGGAGGGCATGGAGTCCGTCATCGTCCCGACCGTGCGCAGCCTGCAGGCTGCCATGTCGTACTACGAGTCCCACGGTGGGTCCGCCAACATCTTCATCAACGACGACGGCCTGCGCGCCGGCCTGACCGACGACGAGGTCCGCGCCCGCAAGGACTTTTACGCCGACAACGGGATCGGCTGGGTCGCCCGTCCCAAGCATAACGGGGACGAGGGCTTCGTGAGAAAGGGCAAATTTAAAAAGGCCTCCAATATGAACTTTGCGCTCAACATCTCGCAAAAGGTCGAGGCATACATGCAGGACCTTGCGGATGCGAAGCTGGCGGACAAGGAGACGGACCTTGTTACGGATGCCGAGGAGGAAGACATGTATCAGGCTGCTTTGGCGCGCGTGTTGGAAGAGAACCCGCTGGCTTGGGCCGACGGTGATATTCGCGTCGGGGAAATGATTCTCATTGTAGACTCAGATACCCGAGTGGTAGGCCTTGCCTTTACATCTTTTTTTTTTTTCTGTTCCGGAATCCCTTTTCTATTCTAGTCATGGACTAACATTTGATAATAGCCAGAGGACTCTCTTTTGTATGGTGCTGCCGAGATGTTCCTCTCCCCCGAGGCGGCCATTGTCCAACATTCCACCGGCGTCATGCAAGTCACGCACGATTACTTTGAGAATGGAATCACCTACTTCACCAACCTCATTTACTCTTCCATTCGCTTCTCCATTGGGTCCGGCGAGGTGGCCCCCTTTGTTGGGCACAACGCTTTTCTCCGCTGGCAAGGTGAGAGACATGAAGAGAGAAAGAAAGGGAGAAGATGCCAGGTACATCGTGAGAACATCATGCTGACTGAATTTCCTCTCGCAGCCGTTCAGGACGTCGGCGTGCCCGAACAAGACGGCTACGTGCCGTACTGGTCCGAGAGTCACGTCTCAGAAGACTTTGACATTGCGCTCCGCCTCCAGATGAAGGGCAACATCATCCGCGTGGCCGACTACCACGACAACGAATTCAAAGAGGGCGTCTCGCTCACCATCTACGACGAAATTGCCCGCTGGCAAAAGTATGCCTATGGCGTCAACGAGATGATCTTCCACCCACTCCACCGCTGGATCTACAAGGGGCCCTTCACGCCGCTCTTCTACACTTACATCACGTCCAACATTATGCTGTCGTCCAAAATCTCCATTCTGTCCTACATGTGCTCCTACTACGCGCTGGGGTCGGCCATGTTCCTCACCACGCTCAACTACTTCCTCGTCGGCTGGTTTCGCGACGACCTGGCCGTGAGCTACCTCACCTCGTGGAACGTGTTGCTCTCCCTCATTGTCGTCTTTAACGCCTCGGGTCCCATCGCCCTCGCCATCGTGCGCTATCGCACCGCCGAGAAGCCCCTGCTCGAGGCCCTTGTCGAGAACTTCAAGTGGATGCCCATGATGACCGTCTTCTTCGGCGGTATCTCTTTCCACATCTCAAACGCCATTCTCGCTCACCTCTTCCACGTGGACATGCAGTGGGGCGCGACGTCCAAGGAGAAGGAGGACAGCAACTTCTTCCAGGAGATGCCGCGTATCTTCCGCACCTTCAAGTACATGTATTTGGTGGTCGGGCTCCTCACTGCCGCAATGGTGTACTTGGGCGCGTTTGCGCCCCCGGACTGGGCTATTACCGACTTTTCCGTCATTGTGCCGCTGGCCCTGAACTTGGGATTTCACGCTCTCGTGCCGCTCGTCTTGAATCCCAGCTTGATGGTTTTTAACTACTGACCTCTTGGCAGCAGTATTTCGCTCCTTCTCTTTCTTGTCGGTTTAGATTGAACAGTCGTTTTTGAGGATTAGTGGTGTTTCTCCTTGTTTTTATGTTTTGTTTTGTTTTGTTTTTTCCAAAAGGGGGTGGAGGGGGGATAGATGGCGTTAGTGTTCTTACATGATGGTTGATATATACTGCACAAGATTGGCATATAAAGGAACTTGTAATTGGGTATCAAGTAGAAGCTGAGCATTGGGTGTTCTGCTGCCAACGTCATCTGCCTCGACATGCGCACGTGCAAATTATCACGTTAACTCGACTGGTAGAGGTGAAGGAACCGACGAAGCTACCTAGCTAGGTATCGTACTTACACCCGTGGCCCCTGTTTCTGAGGACAGCAGATTTATCACAAGACCGGCCAAAAATTGTCTTGAGCTTAGAAGTCTGATGAGCTGTCTTGTACAAGGCCTCCATGATGCCCCCCCCCCCCCCCAAAAAAAAAAAAAAAAAAAAAAAAAAAA